>NC_056731.1:88927267-88949767 GCF_019279795.1 Protopterus annectens
GCTAATGCTAACACTGTTTACATGGGAGTATGTACTTTCCTGTGAGATTTGTGGATTAACTGGCATACAACAGTAGTTCTTGCAATGTGTTGCTATGGCTTTTCTATTTTCCCTTTACATTCACTCCTTGAATGCCTGATATTTGTCTTTACTGGAATGTGTTGCTATGGCTTTCCTATTTTCCATTTACGTTCACTCCTTGTAATGCATGATATATTTCTTTCAGCACTAAGTTTTTATATGTTTGCTGTGGCTTGGTGGTACTTCATGCAGTCTGGTGAGCCCAAGATCTGGGGTGTGACACATACAAAGGCATTTTATTTTGCTGCTGAGCAGTACTGGGGCCTTGTCATACAGAGTGATTAAGGCACTTTTAAACAGTTGTAAGCAGAAAGCAGGAAGTCAGTGGGGACACCAACTAGGGATGTGCAGGCTAGGTGTAGGGAAGGTCCATAGCTGCACATTTCTTTAACTGCAATAGCGTACATATGTTTGACATTTGCTGTGACATTTGAAACCTTCCACCCCTGAGAGAGGGGTGAGGGCAACTAAGTATATTGTACTAACAAGTATGAATATCAGGTACATGCACTGCTTGTGAACTGCTATACTGTCATTAGTATGTTAGATGGCTACATCCTTTGATATTTCTGTGTTGTAATCTTACATAAGGGCATGCTTGTGGAAGTAATTCTACAGCAATTCGCAGAGTGTTTAACAACAGACAGGCTAATATGCCTGTGTGTTTCTGACACTTCCAGGCCTCAGATCCTCTCAGGTATATATTTGACCAGCCTCAGGGAAAGGTACATATCAGTGGGATACACCCGTGATATATTTCAGATATTCTGCAGTTGTGACTGTGGGGTATTTTGAGCATATGTATTACTACACCATTTCTGACATGCAAGTAGTGTCTACTGTAACTTATTGACAGTTACCATTATGTGGGATTCCCCACCTTTCTGCCTACTGTGAGTACATTTCACAGGGAGTCAGTGGGGCACAGTTAACATTTGTTTGCAAATCAGGGACATCCCTGTAAATCAGTCACAGATGGGAGGTCTGGCCTCTTACCTATTCAAATATGGCAGTGTTTATCCTGTTCTGATACTGTGTGGGGTTTGTAAGGTGCTACTGTAACATTATTACCTGCTAGCATGGCTGTTTCTCTTATCACACTAATGTAATGCAATTCCACAAGAATTGCCAGTAAAGATATACAGAACAAGCTTTGTGTAATGGCCTTCCTATTTTCCCTTTACATTCACTCCTTGTATTTCATGATATATTTCTTTCAGCACCAAGTTCTTGTATATCTGCTGTGGCTCAGTGGTAATTCATGCAGTCTAGTGTTTCCAAGGTCCGGGGTTCGAGACTGACAGGGGTATTTTATTTTGCTAATGAACAGACTACAGGCCTTGTCATACAGAGTGACTAAGGCACTTTTAAACAGTTGTAAGCGGGTTTGCGCGAGTTTGCGTGAAGCTTAGCTATGCTTATCTATGCTTAGCTAAGCGCACACAAGCGCACACCCGCTGACTACTGCTTAAAAGTGCTTAATCCCGCTAACACTTGCACTATTTTCTTTTAAAGAAAAGAAAATGGGGAAATAGGAAAGTGTTGAAAAAGGGGGCACAAAGAGGGTAGGACAGTAGGAAAACAAGCTCAGGATGTGCAGGAAGGATGTAGGGAAGGCCCATAGCTGCCCAATTCTTTACCAGCAACAGCTGTGCATATGTTAGAAATTTAGAGTGACATTTGACACCTTCCACCCCTGAGAGAGGGGTGAGGACAACAAAATATGTTGTACAGCCAATTGTAATTATCAGCTTACTTGTCCAGCAGACATGTATGTGAAATGGGCAGCTATGTATGGGGCATAATTTTTTTTGTGGGAACAGAGTGCCCTTTTTTTTTTTTCAGGTGAGAGTGGAATGTGAGGTACAGGAAGTAGGTATATTTGGGGAGGTAGGTTAGGGAGGTTAACAGACAAGACAAACAAGATGCATACAGGGGCGGAGTATGACACATGTGGGGGGTAAACACAATTGACGGGGAATGATCTTTGGATATTGCAAGCCCATGAGCCCACAGATGGCAACAGTGGAACTGAGATCCCCACCCATGGGCAGTTACCACTGCGCCTTCACAGCCCAGGCCAGGGCTGTGCTGGGGGCTGGATAGGATGGGCAGGCACACCCATGAGTTGCGCCACTCTCGCCCCCAGGCTGGCGTAGGGGATCAGTCACAGAATGCCTGATCTCACTACGCACCACAGACCGGACCGTATGGAGGGTGAGTGGAGGCTCTCCTCTGGCCACGCTTGCAGAGGGGGGACAAGCCCCATCCCCTGCAGCGCTTCTACCCAAAGGTGGCACAGGGCCACTGGAGGAGGAGGTCCCAGCCTGGGCACTGGTGCCAGGTGCACTCACCAGCTGAGGTGGGAAAGGTGGGTCCGCTGGAACCCGCCTTCCCTGATGTCCTATGTTTAGCAGTATTTTATGGTATTCTGGGTTAGTAACAAACAACACCATTCAAAATTAGTTGTAACAGCATGCATCAGTATTCCCATTAACCAAACACACATGAATTCTGAACATTGAGCAGCAAGCATAACACATGCATATTTAGAACAACAGTGGACATTCCAAAAGCATGCAGGCTTGATTGGTGGCAACAGGCCATCAGGTTTGGATATGTGAACAGGGCACATGCATCAACGTTCATGCAGATATGTATAAACCAACAGGACAAATGTCCATGGGAATGAATTGTGAATACACATACCCAGTTTGGTGTGGAATGCATAATTTGTGAAAATAGGGTAGGGTGGAGAAATATTACATTAACAACTTAAACTACCAATACATATACTGTACATTCCTAGTAGATGCAGATATATATCCCCTACATGTATTAGTACAGTTTCCTGTATGTAACCTTAGGAATGTTGATGATGGGGATGTTACTGCTACATTAATATACATTCCATTTTTATTCATATATGTTCATATCTGGCTGTGTTCAGGTAAAGCATCCTGCTACATTTGATTTATTTGGGTCTAGACAACTGTGGATGTCCAGCATTTCATACAACCATACTATCTCCATAATGCAAGGGTACAGCAACATATACAGATTGTGGGACAGACACAGTCCAGGTTCTGTACTTTACTAAAGACATTTCACTCTTTGGTTGTGGCTGTCTCATTCATTTCATTATGTAGTGAATGTCTTTATTCCAGATTTATTACAGCTTTCTTGGTAGCTTCAAACTCTCTTTCTCACACTCTCTCACTTATTTTATATTTACATTTCAGGATGGTACTTAATTCTAGGCTTTATTAACATTTATTACTGGGTTACAACAGTCCTTTCCAGTTGACTCACTTATTTCATATGGCAAAATTTACAAGGATGTATTCCACAGTTGTCTATCCTTTGTTGATTGATTACAACACTCATTTTCAGGCTGAAGCAGTTATCTGATATTACAATACAGGTGGGAACTGTATTTGAGACTTGTTTAATCTTTATTACTGGATTGCAATACTCTTTTCCAGGCTGCATCACTTATCTAATCTTACAATACTAGCAGAATCTTTCTTCTAGGCTTATTTGACCTTTATTACTGGGTTACAACACTGAACTCTTTTACAAGCTGTCCCACTTATATTCTATAACAATACCAGCAGAATAATTACTAACCTGCCTGGTGGTGCAACCTCGACAGCCTATCAGCATAGGCTTGCCGATTCGCGGAATGAACACCTGCAGCTGTAATATAAATGAAGGCATATTGTAACATACCTATCCATACTATAGATTAGGATAGCATTTCTTACATACTTAATTACATGGATACTTACTCAGTAGTGGGGCATTGGGCATTTGGCGGGCCTCCTGGATCCATCGGTTCAGTTGGTCCTCCTTTCATCACTTCAGGTCCACATGGTGGTGACGGACCTGTTCACCTGTCCTCGGAATGCCTGTGGCACTGGTGAGATCATGTGCCAACCGGTTCCACGCCTCTGCCTTATACGCTCCCCATTGAACCTGACCCTGCATGAGTTGCGCTTCATGATCATGGACTAGGAGCCAAACCATATATTTTGACTCCTCAACACCCCACCTTTGTGCTCTAAAGCGAATTCCCTCTCCTGCACCTGCCATCCAGACTGCAAATGGGTACCACAATCAGTTATGGTGTGTATTTCTGCCTATGGGGCTTATATATGCCAGTTTTCCCGCACTTATCTGTGATTGGCCGTTTTGGATATTTCTCTGCTTACAGCAAACCTGCTTTGTCATGGTTATATTCCTATATGTATTGTAATACTGTATTTCTCAGTGCAACTGTCATGCCTTAGTGGTTCAGTACCTTGACTATGGTGCACACTATCCCGGGTTCGATCCTTGCCATTGCTTTTTTATTTTACTACTGTCTAGACAGGCTAGTAGGTGTGTCTGTGTGTAAAGGCAACTTTACTACAGCTTGCCCAATGTTGCCCGACGGTAAGCTAATTGGCGTGCTGCGCAGCTCCGCGCAAACGGCTTACACTGGGTAATGTGTTATTTAGCCATAAGCACTCATATTAAGCTGGGTAAAGCACTGCCCAGCTACGGGCACTCATATTAAGCTTGTTAAAGCACTGCTCAGCTGCGGGCACTCATATTAAGCTTGTTAAAGTGCTGCTCAGCTACGGGCACTCATATTAAGCTTTTTATAGCGGTGCTCAGCTACGGGCACTCATATTAAGCTTGTTAAAGCGCTGCTAAGCTACAGGCAATTATGATCCTTTTTATATATACATGATATAGGTTTTGTTCAGAAATACATGGGCCATTTCATTACATTTTACTTAAATTAAATTTATATATATCGGGGAATTGTTTCATACTTATTTAAAGAAAAATTGAGGGGGATGTTGTGGGGCTCGAACCATGACTACCTATTCTTTGGGCGACGTTTCTACCACTACGCTATTGCTACTTTGCTTAATTTGCATATGTAGATCTTATATGCTTTTCAATGTCATATCTGCTAACTGTGGTTGAGCGAAGGACATACCCGCGCAAACGAGCGCAAATGTGGGCAAACATTTTGGAAATTAAAAAAAAAAAGGAAACTGCTATTTTTACATTTTACATATTTTCAGTAGTGTTTAGTCTGTGGGAATGTGTGGTGTTGTGTTCCTTGACATTTCAGCGGACTCGTTCGTGGGTGTTTACTTTCAGGACTCTGACTCTTCTGGGGGCGTGTCCCTTTGCTGTACTCAGCAATTGGACACGCCCCCTACTTTCCTACATGGACCGTGTTAGACTTGGGTATGATTCAGCATGCCCTCATGAATATGCATGGCATGCTGATGTCATACCGTTCAACTGCAGCCTCTGGGTAAGACATATTAAATCTTACACGGAGGTTTTGTGAATCCGGCCCAATGTCATTAGGCTAAAGGAACAAATCCAATCAGAGTTGTTTAGATCCTTTTATTTCTTATGGATGATTACTGCAAAATGCTCTAATGATGGTGATTTTCATTTCAGAAGCTGTTCAGTGCAATGAAATACAATTATTCATTATCACAATTAGCATTTATTTGTAATGTATAGAATACCTTATCAGCTTTTGATTCCATCAGAAATTTATGATTTTACACATCATCTAGAGTTTTGCTAAACATCATTCACACAAAGATACATTTTAATGGATGTTTTTTATCTTATATTAATGGATTTCTCTTAATAACTGGGAGAACTATTATTAACCCATAATACTTTTAATTTATTTCTGAATTTTATTTGATTACATATTACTGAATATTGTTTAAATAATGATATTCAAACTAATGATAAATTGTGACCTGAAATATCTCTTTACTTGAAAGATTCCACTTTCATTTTTTTTTCAAAGTAAGATTCATCTTTCACTTTCATTTTGTTTCAAACTAAAGTATTGATAAACTAAAGCAAATTTTTAATTTGTTCAATGCCGTGTAATAGAGGGATAAAGCCATGACTATATCCTAGGTGATCTGCAGTGAATTAATGATTGTAGCATTTGAAGCACTGGTGTAGGAAGATGGGCATGCCCATCCTTTGGGGGAGGGGGCGTTAATTGCTATTGCGCATCTCACATTAAATGTCAAGCAGGAGCTCAGATTGTGCAGAAGAGCATATTCTGAAGAAGGCAGGGATATTGGCTAAGTTTCCATGGAGGTGTGATGATATGACACTGCACTCCAATGGCTGTCCATCATAGGACATCACAAGTGAATATAGGGGAAAGGGCAGTTATGGACCTGAGCACCAAAAAACACTCCTAGCAGCAGTGTGATGCTGCATTAGGCTGCACGCCTGACATAGGCAAGGGTTAGCCTGGGGTGGCTAAGGTGGGTTTGGTATCATTCATAATAGCTGGTGATTGTAAAACTAGACTACATGAAGCCTTACTATATTGTTTTCAAAGAATTGTTATGCATCATGAATGGTCTTGATTTTAATCAATATGTTAATTCTCCCACACCCTTTCAAGGACATACTTTTGATCTTGTTATAAATAAGTAATACAATTGCACTTTTAATTATTTTTTCATATGCATAAAATATACTGAAGGAAAATAAGATTTTAATAGTAGGACCTGCACAGCTATTTTACCATTTTAACTATTTTATTTGCTATTTTATTAGTTTAGCTATTTTGACAGTTAAAATTGTGTTTTTTTTTTTTTTTTTTTTTTTTGTTTTTTTTTGGTGTTGGGGGATTGAACCTACAGCCATTCATCAATATCACTATCTCACTGCACAGAGTTAACATGATGAGGAGTTCTTCAGGTATACAGTGGGGGACATGGAGAATCAAAGTTCTAACTTTAGACAGTCATACTAATTCCAGTAAAGAAAGCCAGTACTGACAGATGTTGTCTTGCTGTATAAATGTCATTTACCATTATTTTTACTCGCTATCTGATTATGCAAACGGATACATCATTCACAACAGAAGCTATACTTAACCCGGTACCATTTTAAGCACTCACGTCTGTCGCTATTCATCTCCCTGTTCCTATTTCTGGCTTCAATAATAGTCCAGTTACCTGGTCATATTATTCTGTTATTAGATTTAATATTACTTCTACAATCTCTTGTCCTTCTGAGGTTTCTTTTACTCTTTACTAGAAAATGTCTACAGTTTCTTCTGATTTATTTACTTTTGTTAATCATTCTTTTCCATTTATCATATCCACTGACCTTAAACAACGTGTTACTTCATATAATACTCTACTAGCATGTTCTCTTGACTCAGCTTCCCCCAGCCAAGACACAACCAATCAAATTAGTTCCACATGAACCTTGGTTTAATTCATCTTTTCACTTATTAAGAAAGACTGAATGTGGGCTTGAGCACAGGTGGTGCCAAACTGGCATGTTAGAGGACATAATTACTCTTGATAACCATTTTGCTTATTACTGCTCAGGAGTTTGCCATTCAAAATCAGTTAATCTTTCTAAGAACATTGCTTAGGCTGTAAATTGTCTAGCTACTTTATTTAAAGTAGTTGTCTGTCTCTCTCAAGTCCAATGCCTCTTAACATCAGGCAGTCTTTTTGTGCCGTTGAAAGAGCATTAGCTGCTCGGTATTGTACAAATCTTATCCATTATCTTTATCTAACTCTATTTCTTCTTTCTTTAAGGTTGGTCAAAGGCGTGAATCCTCACTGGATATTTTGGAAGAGTGTGTCATTCCTTACATCACTGAGCTGTACTCTCTGATCTCCAGCATGTGTAATAATACTTGCTCTCTGGAACCATCTCCATCTCATTTTGAGGTGGCATCTCTTAAGGCCATCAGTTCGCTTATTTATGAGATCGCCAACTCTGAATCAGACAGGTAATTTGAATTATGCCAGGATAGCAATGAAATTCAGCTACTGGTTGAACTGTTTCAAGGCCTTTACCCTGATGAGCGTTAGATTCTTGTGGTTTTGAATTGAGAGAGGAGTCCTAAGGAGGAACAAGAGTAGTCAAAAGGTAATCTTGAAAGGAGAAGTTTGGTGGATATCCCTGAAGCCAGGAATGGTTAAAGTCTCTTTTCCTTCATTCTTTAGAAACTCTCTTGGAATTACTTGAAATTATTATTTGGATAAAGAGACTGAAGCTCTGTATGGACTGTGTTGTCTTGGGTTCTGCCCCTTAGATTCAATGAGAAAAGATAAAAAACTCAATTGAAATACTGAAGTTGTGTTGCTTTTTGTTTATTTATCACATTTAGGCAAAGAGGTAAACTTTTTTTTTGTTTTCTTGTAAAGAGGTATGTTTAAATCTAAAAAAAAAAACAGTTAAAAGCTGTGTTATTTTGGACTGCAACATCCTACAATACTTTTGATGACATTTCATTAACCATTTGACCAGCAATAATGATATGGTAAAGCAGTAAAGCAAAATTCAATTTTTCAGTTGTCTTGGTGATAATGTGAAATTCTGGAATTTTTTGAAGGGACAGTTCTCTCACCCTTGCCAAGAAACAGCAACACTTGCCCTGCATTCATATGCAAGCACTGTGTGCATGCACAGGTCTAACATTTGAGAATGTGCTGCATAAGGAAGCTTACATCTAACAAAGCATGCATTGTGCATTGCCTTAGAATCGCTCACACTATGAACATCACAGATAGATGTGTTAATTAATGCACATGAGGAGCTATTTGTCACCTATCTTAAATGCTATTAGAGAATGGGTGACCTGTAGGTCACATCTTTATTGGCGAATGAATGTTCTCCAGCAGGGTGTTAATCTAAAGGTAATACTTGCTGAGAAATGAGTACGCTGTTTCACAGCAGCATATCAAGCTACCATGGACTGAAAAAAACTAACGCCCACCATTACTTTACACTCACTAAGCAATGCTTTTGCTGTTTAGCAAGTGTAAAATAAAAAAGACAGAAAATTAAAAGAAAAAAAATAACTGTGCATGTATGTGTTTATGTCTGTGTGTGAGAGTGAGAAAGAGATCAAGAGAGGTTATCTTAAATATAAAAGTAGAAGAGACTGTGTGTGTGTGTGTGTGTGTGTGTGTGTGTGTGTGTGTGTGTGTGTGTGTGTGTGTGTGTGTGTATGTGTTTGTGTTTCAGTCTGTATGTGTGAGTGAATGTGAACATAAAAGTAGAAGAGACTGTGTGTGTGTGTGTGTGTGTGTGTGTGTGTGTGTGTGTGTGTGTGTGTGTGTGTGTGTGTGTGTGTGTGTGTGTGTATTTGTTTGTGTGTGAGAGAGAGTGAAGAGTGAGAGCAAGCGAGTGATCCCTGGCAGCAGCAGCATTAGTTAAGAAATTTGTGTACCTCTCGACCATACCTCTCAAACTCGTGGTACAAGAAATCTAGACAGAGCCATAAGTAACAAGGCACAAAGGACAAAAAATAGGGACATATTTTAACTATTACTCTTATAAACTTAGAGAGTTGCTAGAATAACAGGTTTTCCATTAGCATGTATTTTCTGAAGGCTATGAAGTTTGGAACTCAAATATCTGTCATTATTTAATGACTTCATTCCCCAGTGAATTCCCAAAAAACTACAAATTTTATGACAAAGGGGCCAAGCATATGAGACAAAAATCTGGACATTCGGCAAAATGTTTTTTAAAGTGTTACATTTTGGATGTTAAATGCTTCCTCCAACAACATTAACATATTCTACAGCAAGTTTGAAACATTAGGCAGAGCAACTATTTTACATTAAAAATATAGCAATAAAAGTAAATAAATAAATATGCAATTAAAACACAGCGATTTTATTGTAGAAATAATGCCCTCCAGAACACCCTTGGGTGGGCGTTATTTCCACAATAACACACCCCTGTTGGGCATTACTGTTTGCATGTAGATTGCCATGGATTACCTTAAAATAATGAGTCAAAGAATCTTCCTATTCTGGTATCACCCACTCTTAGATAACCCTCATCCTACCATTTTCTGTTTATTCAAAAGAGTGCAATTATTTGTATTAGCAGGCTTCTCGGAGGCATTGCTGATTTTGAAAAAGTTGCTTTATCTTGAAAGATCTTTACAGCAGAATGAGGAAGACGGTCTTCTCTTGCCCTAATTAATTAATTAATTATTAATAACCAAGTGTTCCAAATAAAGATAAGCAAACTATTTTCATTGTATCTAGAGCATTTTCTTAGACAACATGCTGAGAGTAACCCCATATATACTCTGTGATCTATACTACAGTTCGTAATCCCACTCATAAACTACTGAGATTATCCACAACTGTGAGCCTAACTCCTAATTTAAATACACTGAAATCTGATTGGATTATAGGATCAAGCATCTTTCTGGGCTCATGTCCAGATTTTTAATGACTAAGTTGTACAATTTTTGAGACAGCGTTTGTTGTTGCTTGCTTAATTACTGAATGTTTTCTTTTTTTACTCCTCTAGCAGTAGTTACTAAACTTCAATCATGTTGATGTGCAATGAGATTAATGGCACATCCCAGTTTTCCTGAATGGAAAGTGCAGACAGTGGGCTCTAAGACAACTCTAATAATGATGGGAGATGGTGAGGGAATTTCTACCAATCTCCCCTTGAAGAGATTTCGTAATTCTGCCACAACTACAAAATATAATAGTGTATTTTTTTCAAGGAAATAATGTGGTAATAAGTCTTGTAAGATTATAGTCTTAAATGGAATAGAGTACCAAATTGCTTCTTCTCATATGCATTATATGATTCATGGATTCTGAACAGGTGCAGTAAACCAGAGGCCTAATAAACATTCTTCATGTGGTTATTTCCTTCCTCCTGAAGGTAGATAAGAATCTCTAATCTGTTCTCCCTTATCCTGAAGCAAGACACATTCATTTGTACAGGGACTGTATGGTTATTTGGGAATTGAATGGTTCAGATAGAGCTCGGCTCTGGAGTAGGTTTTTTTCCTAGCTTATAGTTAACCCCAGGACTGTGAGAATACTGTACTTCAGTGAAGACCCATCACATACTTGAGGTTTAAATGCATCATATCTGTTTGAGCATACTTGCCATATACATTGTTTTTTCATGTGTGAGTGACTACTTCCTCTATCCATCCATCTATTCAAAACCCTCTTTTCCAATTTTTGTACATGGGCTTGGGGTGTCACATTAACAGCGACCATCATTTAGAGCAAGTGTTTACACTGCTGAGTTGCTAGCAGTTGGATCGATTACTTCATGTTGGAGTGATGTTGAATCAGCTCAAAATATATTGACTTTATACTGACTGAAATGGAAGTATGTCAGAGAAATAGCAATACTTTTAATTGTTTGAAATTACCACTATTTTTTGACTAATGTAAGACTGTGGCAGTTTAGTTAAAATGCTTACTTTAGTTTAGTGACATTTTATTTATTTATTTGTTTTATTTATTTAACATTTGTTTACCGGGACATAATCATATGAAACGTAATATGGTCTAAGCATGTGTTAAGAGCATATGTGTACTTTAGCAAGCAATTTTGTGTAGTTCATGCGAATCGAAAACTTCTGTCCCACAGAGATATCAGTCAGTGCTTAAGGAATAGCTGAAATTTGTGAGAGATTTTGAAGATTCCTCAATAATTTATTTTGCTGGAGTGAGTTTTTTTCTAAACATCAACCTGTTCTCCTTGAATTTCTTCTAATATATCTTTACTGCTTGAAGAAAGTTTATTTGGTAGTTGAAACATTTTCTGAAGTTAACATTTCTTAAGTTGCATTTTTATTTTTTCCTTCTTCTCCAGTTTAGACAGACATCGGTGGGCCTTGTCCTGTAACACTCTTCCAGGATGCACAAAGGCATCTAAGAGTGCTGACATGAGATCCTCAGAGAATGTCTGAGGTGTTATATAGGCATGATATTGAATGGCAACTCAACAAGATATTTTTGTGCAAAATGCACTAGTTGCATAACATCTGTATTCAGTCACATAGCTTTTCAGCTTGCTGTCATTTATTTTGACATTTTTTTCTTTAGTTTCACGCTGCAAAAGGTAGACAATTATTTCCTCCAACTTTCCTAAAATGGCACAGTGTGCACACTTTCTGGAGTCAGTCTTAGCCGAGTAAGTGAGAGCTCATTTGGAGAGGTGTACACCTGTTTCTATATAATTCTCTAAGTCCTTTGCTTCCCTGATAGCAAAATCTACCAGTGATGCAACTCTCATACAGGGATCTGGTATCAGATCTGCCATCCTAAGATCTCTGTAATGTATAATGTATAATGTATAATTCAGAGTGCTCCACTTGGGTCCTACATAGCCTGTTTTTGTACCTTGGAGCTAAATCCTGTGTAACTTAATGCTCAGTTGCATTCTGCATATACCATTGATTCAAAAATATACCATACTTTCTGGAGTCTTTATGATTGTTAGACAAACGTGCTTTATGTTAATTAAAAGAGCAAACTCACATGGTATATTTTTAGTGCAGAACTTTGTTTGACTTGTACAGTTCTTATACCATTTGTAACTGTGCTATCATCAAGGAAGAAGACATTGCATCATTCATATTGGTGGCTGTTCAGTGGTGAAGTATTCAGAATATCTTTTAGTGGGGGAGAACATCTTATTTTCCCATTGTATAATTCCTTAATCAGATTCATCATATTTCCAAAATGATGTCTACAGACATTTTTGATATTCTACTACTTCTTGCTCAGAATCTCCAGCAGATGCTCTTTTTTGTCAGAAATGAGAAGATAGCATAACACTACCTTTGGTGACATAAGGAGAGGAGGCTTCACTTTAGGAGAAAAATAGCCAAAGGGGTGGTGAAGGCATCTTTAAGTTCAGTGCAGTCACATAATTAACACATTCTGAATTGGACTATTACAGTCAATGTATGCTACAGCTGAGAGTGGCAAGGGTTGTTTTTTGTTATGGCCTTCAAAATTAGGAGTTATGGTCTTATATATTTTTTTCAACAAGGAGGATACTAATGTCTGCCTTGAACTTGTTGTGTGTAGAAATTTTTAAGTTAGAGTTATTTTCCACAAGCCTAGATATTCAGTTACAAGAAAGGAATAGAACTTATAAAACTGAAATCAGATTCAGCAAGATAGTTCCATCAAAGAGAATCATGGTCTGACCTTGTATGATATTAGGGATAGGCCCCCATGCTCCATGCAAGAGGATTCACCCTCTGTACCTCTTTATCTAATATGGCTTTCTTTGCTATTGTATAATTTCAGGGTAAGTTAAAAAAAATATAGACATTAACTTTTCCATAGAACAGACTCATTAAATTATTAATTGTTTTAAAGAAAAGTGATGCCATAAACTGAAACCAAAGTAAAAGGCTTAATCTTAACCTAACTGGTGCTGGCATGTGTAAAAGATATTAAAAAATTATTATTTATTTATTTATATCCAGTTTGATTACCAGGGAGGTCCACTGGGCCCCGAGGACCCGTTTTCAGTGAAGGCCCGGGGAGAAAAGCTCCAAAAATACAAATTACAAAAATATGAAAAATATAAGTGATACATTGAGGAGACCAGTTTGCACAATAAGAACATTCATTATTACAAATAGTCAAATACAAATTCACTAAGGTTTTTCTAAAGGGTTATACAATTATAAAGCTATTCTTATAGAGTAATTTGGGAAAATGCATTATATATGCACATAGAGAAGAGAGTTAAGAAGACTTTTTGCATGCATTTGTTTTAAACTGTGAATCTATTTACAATATTTGCACAAAGGGGTTCAAGGATAAATAGCTGTAGGACATTTTGAGTGCTAGGGTACACTCTAGGTAGGATATTGATGTGTTCTTGGCTAGTTTATAAGTGGGGTAGACTATATGCACAGTCTCACCTTCTTACACAATAGGTAGGATATCGGTGTGTTCGTGTATAGTTTTTAGGTGGGGTCAAGACAGGTGCATTTCCATTTAGTGGACAGATGTTGGAAAAGCTGAGTTTTGAAATTTTCAAAGTTTGCTATTGTTCTTAGAGAGGAAGGGAGAGAGTTCCAAGCCTTGCCAATAGTGAAAGAGAGGAGAAGGTTTCCAGCTGGACTTTTAGGTTTTTTGATAACAATCAAGTTTTGATGTTCAGATCTGAGAGTTCTATTGGGGATGTAGGATGGAAGGATGTTAGCTAGAGCAGGACAGTTAGTTGGATGAAATATAAGTTTCTGTGCTGTGGTGAGCTGCAGATAGTTTAGGTTCTTTGGTAGTTCTAGCCAGTTTAGGGATTGAAGGGAAAGGCAATGATGGGTGGAGTTTTTACTGTTGGAGGCAAATTTAGAGATTTTGTTGTAGCAGCTTTCTAGTTTGGAGGTGATAGAGCATGACAGGTTGGTTAGGACAGAGGCTCCATATAATAATGAGGGTAAAAGGTAGGTAATGGCCAAAGTGTGCCTGGTGGAGTGAGAGAGAAAGCGATTGTTACTATATAGCATACCTAGTTTTTGGTGGGTTTTCTTAATATTTTGTTGAATATGTATGTCAAACTTAAGGAATTCATTGACTGTAACACCAAAAAGTTTGGCAGAGGGAACCACTTCTATAGGGGAGTTGAAGTGACTAAGGACTTTGAAAGTATCTTTATCATAGCAGTAGGACTTTCTGGGGGAGAAGAAGAGAATTTTGGATTTGTTAGCGTTAAGGAAGAGGGGATTTTGGTGCATCCAGTTTTCAGTGATTGAGAAAGCAGCTTGGGTTTTGAGGAGCAGTTCAGACATGTCTGAGGCAGAGCAGACTAAGGTTGAGTCGTGTGCGTATTGAATAATTTTGGCATTGGGGGATAGCAATGTGAAAGTTATTAATGAAAATATTAAATAGCATGGGTCCAAGGATGGATCCCTGTGGTACACCAGTTGGGGTAGGTAGGAAGGAGGAGATGGAGTTTTTCCATTTGAACTGCCTGAGACCTATTTAATACATAGCTAGAGAACCAGGATAGTGAGTTAGGTAAGAGATGCAGGTTTGAGAGGTGAAGGAGAAGGTATTTAGGGGAAACAGTATCGAAAGCTTTAGACAGATCAAGCAAAAGAGTAGAGACAAGGTGATTTGAATCTCGGGCTTGATTGATAGTTTCTAAAAAGGAAAGTAGAGCAGTAGTAGTGCTATGGCCAGAGCGAAAGCCATGTTGAGTTGGTGTAAGAAGATGGTTTTGGGTTAGAAAAGGCATAAGTTGGTGGTGGATGCACGTTTTTAAGATTTTAGAGATTGGTGAGAGTAGAGCGATAGGGCGAAACTTTGTGATGTTGGTGTTCTTTCCTCCTTTGTGTAGAGGAAGAATGTAAGCTGAGAGCCAAAGTTTGGGGACATAATATTCCTTAATAGATCTATTGATAATGATGCTGATTGGGAGTGCTATTCCATCTACAGCACATTTTAGGAAAGTGGAGGGAATATTGTCAGGGGCATTAGAGCAGGGTTTATGTTTAGACAGAAGTCTTTTTATAAAGTTAGTTGAGACAGGTTTGAGCTCGAACCTGAGGGGAGAGTTAATGGGGGAATTGGAGGGAGAAGATAGGGGAACAGATGGGTTATTGCTGGGGAAGGTCTTGGTTAGGTCAGATATTGTTTGTATGAAGAAAGAGTTAAATTCTGAGCATAGTTCTAGGTCAGATTTACTAGGATCAGGACAGAGATTATTCTTGGAGCCGAGATTAAGGAGAGAGTTTATTGAATTCCAGAATTTTTTGGGGTTATTGTTATTATTTGACTGGAGGTTGATGTAATAGGATTTTTTTGTCCTTAGTGATTTGTTGTTTTGCTTGGTTACGTAGTTGTTTATTTTGGAGCAAGGTATTGGGTAGTGTATTGTTTTGGAACAGCTTCCATAGTTTGTCCCTTTGATGCATAATTTGTTTAGTATGTTTAGATAACCAATGAGCACTATTTATTTTTACCCTTTTATTTCTGATAGGGGCAAGAGAGTTTAGCATATCTAAGAAGATAGAGTTGAAGTAGTCAATAGCAACATCAAGAGGAAGGATTTTAAGGTCTTGCCAGTTCATTTGTTTGAATAGGTTTGAGAAGGTTGTAGGGTTAAAGTTGCTAAGATTACGAGTTAGGATGTATTGGTGTTGGTGAGGAGAAAAGTTGGTAGTGCGATGAATAAAGGCTGGGAGGTGGTCACTAATAGTATCAGGAATTGTTCCAGAATTAGTGATTTTATTTGGATCAGAGACTAGGATTCAGTCAATAGAGGATCCTGGGGGGTTAGTTTTGTTGGGTCGGGTTATATGGTGTATTGTTTGAGTGAAGTTGTAAAGGTTGATGGCTTGGGAGGGAGAGAGAGAGAGCTGATTTTGTTCCAGTCGATATTTACATCACCTAAGATGTATGTTTCATAGCTAACTTTAGTAGATGCCCATTGAAGAATGTCTTTAAGGATAGGGATATTGTTCCCGGGAGAGATATATAGGGCAATAATACATATATTTTTGTGTCTATTTAGTTTCAGTAGTCCAGCTGAAAGTTCAGTATTTTTGAATTGAGGAACTGGAGTTTGGAGGGTAATTAAAGTAAGTGATTTAGAGTAGGCTATGGCAGAGCCACCCCCTTTTTTAATTGGTCGGTCATTTCTAAGAATGTGGTATCCTGGGGGAAGTATCTCTGAATCAGAGATATGGGGTTTAAGCCAAGTCTCGGAAATGGCTAAGATGTCTGGTTGGTTATGGGTTAGCCAAGCCTGGAAGATGTGGACTTTGTTATTGAGACTCTGGGAGTTCCTGGTGAAGATTTTCAATGTGTTTGGGAGGGGAGAAGATGGGGATGGGTAATTATTGTTAGCAAAGTGAATGGGACCAGGGTTGGGGTGGATATCTTCAGCTAAGAATATGTTGTTGAATGGAAAAGACTTAAGAAATTTAGGTTTACAGATTGAGAGTTTAGTTGGATGTAAGGTTATTTTGTGCATAAATGCATTAGCAGTAGTGGAGAAGATTTTATAGTGGAACAGGTAGAGCTGATTGGGCAGGATGAGATAAGAGGAGATAGAATGGAAATGACAGTAAGAGTTAGGGTGAAGGAAGTTTTCAGTGGATGTTATTTTTGTTGGTGGGATTGGGTAAGCAAAGGAAGAGTATGAGCTGTTATAGCATGAAGGAATCAGAAAGAGAAGGAGGAAGCAAGGGGCTTTTAGTTGCTGGAGGATTGCGGAAAGCATGATTATGCAAAGGGAGAAAGATAGGAATATCAGTTGAAGTAGAGAGTATGTTTGAAGATGAAGACTGAAATTGGAAAGAGGAGTAGTTTGTCTGAAGTTATATGAAGGAGGCAGGAATATAGTTGTGAGTGATGTGGGGAATTAAATATTGAGGGAGATGTGATGGAGGAGATGGAGGAGAGGAGAGGGAGGAGTTGGGTAGGTGGAGTGAATAGGCAGAGGCTGATGTTGGATAAATTAGACTGGGTGTGTTGAGAGCAGTTGTAAGCCAGGAAGAAGAGCTATTGGGTAATTGGACTAGGTGGGCAGAGAGATGGAGGAATAAATGTAGGAGTGCTGGGGGTGGGTGAGATTTGGGGGCAGGGTAGGGGAGCGGAGTGAGCCCGCAGGGTGAACGGAGCGGGTTCAGACAGGTAAGGAGGAGAGAGTCTGAGAGAACAATCAGTGAGCAGCAGGCTACTGCAATTCACCTTACTGGTAAGTAAGGGTGAGTGTAGGTTGAGATAATCTGAAGTGGTGATGGAAGAGGGGTAGCAAAGGGCAGAAAGCTGAGGAGTGCAGCATGTAGACTAAGAGGTATGCAGGCAGTCTAGTACAACAGAGCTGTACTTGGGAATGATACAAGGAGACAAAGAAGGGTGAAAGTGTAAAACAGGACTAGTAGAGGGAGCATGCCTAGAAGGGAAAAAGAAGTGTGTAGGAGCTATGCTGAGGGTGGGGGAGAGACAGAGATCAGAGATAGCTATTATGGAGGGAGATGAAGGGGCAATTTACAGTTATAGGTGGCTAAGCAAGACCAAGAGAACGTATTTATGCAGGGCTAGGGAGGGGTATGGCTGCTGGGTAACCTGGCTAGGTAGCAGATTTTTAATACATATAGGAAATACATTTGAGAAAGTATCAGCTTTACTACTCGGTGGGGGAAACACATACTTTATTGCTTCCCAAGGTAACTGTGTTCTGATGTAGGACAGCAAGTAGCTTTACTACTTTTGAAGAGGCTGGAATTGTTTGCCTGTGGTCCTTATTCATCACTCAGGGATGGTCCTTTAGTCTTAGAGCAGGGTTAGATGGTAAGAAAGATTGTAACAAAGATGCTACGGACAGGAAAAACACACAGCAGCCAGGAGGGTAATTCCAGTAGTAAAGATCAAGTAGTAAAACACATATTAAAGATTTGAGAAATCATGTAATGCAGGTAGTGCAAAAATTAATCTGAGTAATTTCTGATCAATAATTAGTGGAAAAACTTTGAACAATGAAGAGTAGATCTCTCACTTTGTTCAGACTGGTTACTGAATTTGTATTCAATATTGTATTTTATGGTGAAGGTACAGTAGGGCAGCAGCAGGTCTCACAGCAAGAGATTTTCCAGTTTACTTTTTGGCTGGTGTGCCTCCTGTTTAGTGTCTGAATTTGTTTTTCCTGTATTTGTGTGGGGTTTCTCAAAGTTGTCTGGTTTCTTCCCACATCCCAAAATCATGCACACTCTAACTTGGATGCAGATGAATGTGTGTGTGCATGTATGTATGGTTTGGAAGAACAACTTTGGCAGGTCTAGCCAACTGTTAGTGTAAACATTGGCTCTAGATGATTGTCACCATCGAAGTGATACCAGACCGACTGTGGATGGATGGATCATATTTTATGCCATGTTATAATATTGGATACAGTCTTCATAATCTGACTGTTACAGTTTTTTTCACTTGTTATATCATAACCCAAAAGCTGTCTGACTTTACATTTCATTGTATCTCCATTTGCCTTAAGTCACATAAGTTGTTAAGTTAATGTGATATTACTTATAAGCTTTTGGCTTAGCATAGATCATAGCTGAAGAGGGTCAGCAGATCATCATACCATACAAAAAATGAAATCTCACCCAGAATTACAATGGAATTCAATTGAACATGACGAATGATAGGAAGAATAGAAAATGTTCCACACCAGTGGGTGCATGGATGTGAGACTGAGGGAGACTGTTTCTCATAAGAAGACATTGTTAACTAGAGCTAATCCACAAATATGGCTGGGTAAACATCATGGTAAAGGGACCAAAAAAATTAAGACTAGCCGTGTGAATTGATCAACTGATAAAATAATTTCTCGGAAGACAAAGATTCTACATCTATGACTAGTGGTCTGCCACAAGATCTTTGTTCAGGACCCCGACTCTTCCATTTGACTACAAGCACTGCTCATCTGTATAAAAGCTGTATTCTAAGACTTAGGAATGTGTATCAGAGCACATATACACTTTCAAATGCTGCCCATCTGCATGTGACATTTACACTAGTTCTAATCCTCTTTCTGTTCAATCGCAACAATTTCACCTGAATACCTGAAAGTTTTAAATTAATTCTAAGAATCTCTGTAGTAATTTTAAAGTGCCTTGCCACATTTACAAGCATACTTTGTAGGGAAGATAATCTGAATACAAGCTTACTGATGATTCTACAAAAACTTAGAAAAACTGATCCTAGAAAACCAGATATATTTATTAAAGATCATGTGCAAATAGTTTGCTACAATTTCTTCTTACTGTAATTATGCTGTTATTATGTAAAGTCGGCTTTCAGGCTATAGAATAAATTAATTTTACTTTATTACTTCAGTGGAACTGTGCTTATTAATTATAGTAAACTTGCTTGCATTAACTGTCAGCTGAGCAGCTGCCCAGTTTCTTCCAGACTCCATGTCAGGTGACTTACAATTCTAAAGATGTAACTGCCAGTAAAAACAATTTAAAGTGATTTAGTCATAAGAAATTCCCTAATTTTGCAGTACATAAGGTAGTGCGTGAAGTGCTAAACAATATTTTGGCAGCATTGGGAAAGGTGTCTGATTTTGCTGGTAGAAAATCTTTTTATAGTAGGTGTTCCCCTACGATCTTGCCACTGAGTTTATCTCAGTTACATCGTGGTAGTGAAACCATGAAGTGTGTCGATAGACTTTAATGGTAACACTGGTTCCCATGAGCAGAGGTATACCCAATAAAGTCTATGGCTGGAGTGCTTGATCTGCCTACAGTGACATCAGGATGGGCCACACTAGATTTATTTGGCCAATGTTTAATAAAAAAATTTATGAAGCTTTTTACTAAAAACATTCCAAATAAATACTAAATTAAAACAATGCAAATGCATAGTGGTATTAACTTACTATATAATGAGATGCACCCAGAATCATGACCAAAATCACTATCACAATATATACCTTCTACTCTGGTTAGCTGTCTCCCTGGAAAATACCTACAGGAATATAATTGTGAATTACTGCAATCAAAGAGACCTCATCTGCTCTGCATCTTGTTGTGTGGTTGTCCTCAATGCTCACATCACTTCAGACTTCCACCCCCTCCCACCATTGTTTTGCTGTTCACATTTCTGTCAATGAAATGCTGTGCAAATGTCGCAGGCCTCAATATTTGTCCTCTTCCCTGCTGTACAATTTGCACTAAACTCAGAGAATAATGAGAGTGCCCTTGTATAATGGTGCCTTTGTCTCTAATTCTCTAATTCCTTCCTCATTGGGAAGGAGTGGCTGTAGCAGGGGACTCATTCTGTGACAGAGTCCCCGACTTTTTCTAAGACTCTGTCTTGTTCATTATAAACTCCTCACCCTTTTCTAAGACTGTGCCTCTTCCATTGACTTCCTTTCAGATATTACCAGTTTGATTTCTCTTTGCTTTATTGCATATCTGGTTATAATGGGTATTCATCTGTTGTAATCCTTTTTTTTCCTGCATATTTTGACCACCTATCCAGCATTACTTGTTACCACATTCTATCAAAGATCATTTAAATATTTTTCATCCACGTGTACTTTCTCCTCCTGGTTTATCTTATGGCATTCCTTATATCAGCTGCTACTATACTTCCCATCATTGTCTTTGTCATAGTTTGGGTACCAGTCATTATAATCCAATACGCACTACTTGTGGTCACCAATTCTGTAATGGCTGCAATGGAATTTCTCAATTCAGCAATACCACTTTATCTGCCACCTCTCAGTACTCTAGGTCCCGGCAATAAATGTGTAGTACAGTGCACTGTTTCATCACCATCTTCCATTTGGGAATAGCATGTAGCATTGGCCGATTACATTTTCCATCACCATACCTGTCCCTGTAACTCCGACAACATCTGTCTTACAACTGCCAATAATGAAGTTCAAAACACAAAAAGCAAACACCTAAGCAACCCATTACCTAAGGATGCATCTTACTTAAGGGTTCAGCTGATAGTTCCATAGTGAGTTCATCATCTCATTATGATCCTTAATCAGTCCTGTATGTATCTCTGTCAAGACCTGGCAGGTTGTCCCCTTTCATCCCCCATAGCACTTCCCTTATTTTACTTTCATGAATCTAACTTTCTTTGTCCTTATGTTATTCCTTTTTCCAAATTAGTCATTGTACCATTGGGTAACAAAAAAGTAACTCTTTATTACCCCTACCAGATCACTCACCCATATTATTTTCTATCCATTTTAATTCACATGGGCTATATTACAGATGTACCACATTCAACTTTTATGTGTAAAAATTTTTTAGTCCCAATACATTATAACAGAGTTCTGTTGCCCACCTTCAGTACACCTATAAAGCCACTGATTCAATAGATTTCTTTAAATTCCTGATGTAAGCATCTGCCATGCATAGCATGACATTTATAATTCTAGCACATACTGTATTTTTGGCACCATCTGGCTGGCATTCATACCTCTGGCACATGCTTTATTTTGTACCCCATCTGGTAGATTTGTAGTATTTTTTGGCAGTTTTACACCACACACAAATCATTTCCAAAAATTCACAATGATTTTTGAAACAGTTGAAGAATTTAGGAACAAGGGAAAAGGAAATGGTATAATGGATTGATACACGAGGGATACTAATAATGGGAAGAGAAGTATGAATAAATCGATTTTTTGTGTATAAAACATATTGCTTTTAATCTCAGTCTCGATTGTTTATGGTATACACACTCAATTCAAAAATGTAGTGCCACAAGAATTCTTCCCAAAATGCAGACAATCAATAACACTTCCAGTGCTGTAATAATAGTCACTTTGCCTGCACAGCAAGTAAGTGTATCAGGCAACAACTCTATTTATTTTGCTATTTCTGATTTACTAGCTTCGTATGTTATCCGACCAATCCTTAACTTAACAGCAGGAGCAACAACAGTGAACAACATTTGTATCTAACCCCATTTTTAAGACATTGCAAAGGAAGTAGTAGGTGGCTCAACAGGTAGGCTTTTATCACATTTACTGTTCCTAAGAGTAAACCATATAGCCTAGCTTAACTTTGACTGCTTTAAATCTGGAACAAGTAGGATATTCTTCTAA
>NC_056731.1:88954767-89054767 GCF_019279795.1 Protopterus annectens
TCTGGACTAGTTAATGCCGTGAACATCCGGATTAGTCAGCAAACATTTTTTTTTGGCACTTACTGTTTTTGTATATATAATTAAAGTTCCAATTTGCACTTAGTTTAAAGTAAGTGTAGTCGAAGCACATAAACAGAAACTAAATACTTTATAAACCAATTCTCAGAAAGTTTAGACAGTCTTTCATTTCTATTTTTGCTTTGATGTGCTTTGGCTTCGTTTACATTACTTTTTTTACTAGGGTCCAACCGTCTAGGCTCGAATCGGTTGGGGGTGAATCAGCGGGGTCCAAACGTCCTGTAATAATAATAATAATAATAATAATAATAATATAATTAGCAGAGGGTTTAGGAGGTCCCCCCCATTAATATTGCTTTCAACATTTCACAATTTAGATATTTTGGCTTTCAGTTATTTAAATTTTTCGATCATATAGATATAGATATGTATTTACACATACACACACACACACACACACACACACACACACACACACACACACACACACACACACACACGACATGGGTTGTGATCCATTCTCCTCAATAAATTACTGTAATTCTCTTTTTTCTGGTCAGACTTTTCTATTTTGCTAAGGCAGGAGAGACAAATATACATCAATATATAGAATGCTTAGTACTGGAATACATTTATATTTAAAACCCAGAGGGGTCAGGATTCATAAAGATTATGTTCTTCCACACCAAATGGCCACTGTGGGTTGGACAGCTAGTTCAAAGGACAGAATCCCCATTTTAGAGAAATGATAGGGAAACATTTCATTAACAACTTACTACCATGTCTCTAAACTGAACATTGTTGTGTCAGACCTGACTGCAGTTTTGTTCTCCCTACCATCCTATGTATGGGCGCACACACACACACACACACACACACACACACACACACACACACACACACACACACACACACACACACACACATACACACATGCACACACACAATCTTGTAGACAGATACAAACACAGACACAGATACACACAGACATGCTTTCCAAGACATTCTGTCAAACAGGAATACCATGCACAAAAATACACATATGCAAACACACCCACACAAACCCATACACACACACACACACACACACACACACACACACACACACACACACACACACACACACACACACACAGCAGCATCCCACACCTATTTCCTGTAATACAGCCACCTAGACAGACAGGCAGACACTCAAACATACATTGAGTTGGTCAGGAGATGTGGACATTTCTAGGGAAGATAATATGACTAATTAGCCTTAGCTGGTGCTTCATCTTCCTCAGTAAGACTGCTGTCCATACTATAACTCCAAAGAAAGAGGAATGACATGACATGAGAGCGTTCTCTGAATCAGAAAGGCTTTTTGTGAAGAAGAAACCTTTGGTGTTAATGTATTCACATCATGGTAAGCCTTTCTTAAACCCAAAGAGCGTAAAGTGGTCTGTTAGGTGATAATGAGAAATTTCATCTAGTGCCCAGGTCCTAATAGGTTCTGAAAAAATGAACAGAGAGCAATCTATTCTTGTAATAGTTACCATATCTGTAAATGTAGTCTGTGTCTGTCCTATATACCTTATTCTCCATGAGTGATTAAGAAGTTGGGCCTGCATTCAGTTGTTTAATAGAAGTCTTTCTAAATATCTATTCATACCCGAGACATACTAATTGAGCTCTTGATCTATATGGTATTCCAATCACCCAGGACTATCATAAGGTCAATGTTCATGTTGTGCACCATTGACCATCCAGAAGCAGACACTGGCAGTTTCAGAAATGTCAGACTACATCTTAATTTCAGTCAAATAAGCAATGTTTATTCTATACAGTATGGCAGCTCAATACAAATGATGCCATCACTTTCGTCACCTCAGACACAAGGGACACTATCTGAGAAATGGAATGCATAATGCATTATGGGGTACATGCACTCTTAAAATGGCAACAGTAAACAATAGCTATAAAGTGATACTGACTGTAGTATGGATTTACAATATGCCAACATTCTAGCAGCTGTATTGCTATGCAGACCGTCTAAAAAAACTTCAGCTTTACTCCGTCGCATATCGCCTACTCCGAGGCAATCTCTGCCTAACATACAAAGCTATGTCAAATTAAGAGCTGTTGGATATGCTCCACTTAAAGAAACCCTAATCCCACCAAGCTACACACTCTAGGGACCTAAACCTTGTCACCACAATAAACAGAACATGCTGGAGGGATAGATTCCTGTCCCAGAGACTTCCCATACTCTGGAACAGACTACCTATCTATGTCAAACAGAGCTGCTCATTAACACTCTTCAAGAAAAATCTTGATTATTGGATGACAAATAGGAAATTCACCCCAGGGATCACTTCTGTGGCTCTGCTCGACAGGGGCACATGAAAATAATTTCCTTGGGTGGTGAAAGCCAGGGTACATTTTTGGCTAGGCTTATATAGGCCCTAGGGACAATAGCCTAGTACCTACCTATGAACCTATGAACCTATTATCACCTCTCCCTCCTTAAGAAGCAAATTCTGTTTTTCAAAATGACTAAGTATGAATGTGCACTACCGACATTCAACACTCGGGATTGTCTGTGTAAATTCATATTATTATGGAATGTAAATAGCACAATTATTTATGAAATCACACTAGAGGTACCTTACTAACAAAAAACTGTATAGCTACTTACCTGTCCAGATTATTCCATGAGGAATACAATTTGTACAGATAGAAGGAAAACTTTGAAATAGACTATTATAATAAGCATTAATATTTTTACAGTCATTATGTAAAACAGAATCAACAGGAAGATTAAGAGCCACACTCACCTGTGTCATTAAGAGTCACACTCACCTATGTCATTAAGAGTCACAGGCACGGGGGCGGAGACTAGATGGCCAGCTGGTAACAACTTTTTTCTTGAGCTCCACATCAGTTACTAAGAATCAGGAAAATTATTATTTAAAATTCTATTATATGCCCTTTAAAGTTGTACAACTTGTTTTAGAACTTGTAATCTACTAGATCTTCAACTTTGGAACATTTTCTTAAAGAATTTCCTGTCAAAATTGATGATTATTTATCTGAACAGAGATGAGCAACTCAAAATCCTTACATTCTGACTCCTCACTAAAAAAAGAAATCCAGCCTATATCTACCACTCTTCAGGAATTATCCTTAAAGATGGACAGATTTACTGACAACCTTGAAAACTTGAAGATATGCTGTCAACAACCAACTGATGTTTTGAAGGAGATCCTTCAGCAACAACAATCTAAAATTCTGGACACTGAAACTTCACTAAGTGATACAGATGGAAGACTTAAGGAAGATGAATCCCACTATGAATTCATTCTGCAACAAAATATATGATAAACAAAGTAGATGATGTTGAAAACAGAGAAAGGAGAACAAATATTAGAATCTTTGGTCTCCCTGAAAAAACAGGAGAAGAAGATATCACCTCTTTTCGAAATTCCTGGCTACCTGATTTTTTAGACTTAAAAGAAGGTTTGTCCTATGGGATTGAAAGAGCACATAGAGCCATTGGGAAACTTATTCCTTCTTCTCCTAATGTTTCCCCAAGATCCATAGTCGTGAAGCTCCTATCCTTCTTAGACAAAGAACTTATACTCAAAACAGCTTGGAGAAAAAGTCCCTTATCATTCAAAGGAAACCAAATAAGGTTTGATAATGATTACTCCACGAGAGTCTTAGAAATGAGGAAAAACTATTGGCCACTGGTAAGACTGTTAAAGCAAAATAAAAATCAAAGCACAACTTGTCTACCCAGCTAAAATCAAAATCTTTCATCAGAATGAAATGAGATCTTTCAATAATGTTGAAGGAGCTGTCTCTTTCATCCAAAACAACAACATCATTACAATCCCAGAAGGTATGGACTGGTCATCATCTACAACTCTTAAATGATCATGTGAGAAAAATAATTGGATGGATATAAAAAAAGAAGCTAAAGACTGGTTTTAAGGATGCTGGACTTTTTAGTTCTTTCAAAGACCAAACTAAATCATAAAATATCTATGAACATCTAAAGAAGTATGTATCACTACTTTATTTGTCTGTGAATACTCCCTCATTTATCTTATTAGTGATATATATATATAACTTAAAATTAATATTATTTCTCTCTTAATCAGATATAATAGCTAAGAATGTTTAATATATATAGTCAGTTAGGTTCTGCACACACGCTTATCTCCTCTCCTAGACTTTAATTTCTTTCAATAAAGTTAAAAAGTTTTTTTTTTGTTTATTTATGAATCTGAAATGTTTTCTGTCAGAACTTAGTTCTGTATATATCTGACAAAACATATGTTTACTTAGGTCCCTTCAACAAATTTTATTATAATATGTGACTTAAACTTGGTACAGACTTCTCTTCCCTTGTAAACATTTTTTTTGTCAGCTTAGCGTTTTAGCATTCTAAGCTGACAGTTTACTGATACCCTTCGCAGAATAATAGTCTTGAGCGTTACTTTTGAAAAGAGAAGCAGTTTCTTTCCCCTTAAATACACCTGCAATTGTTTAATCTGCTAGGCTTCACTCGATATGGGTAAGGCTTGCTTTGACTGCAAACCAAGTGGTGTAGTGAGTTTCCTGTTTTTTTTTTTTTTTGGTGCTTTGTGGGACTGGCATGTAGTCTACATTGGTTTGCCTGCTATGCTGATTCAACAAAGAACAGTGTTTTTTGGATGATACTTGACATCATTATAGATTATTTATTTTGAAATTGCGGTGGACTGGAGGTAATGCTAGATGGCATCTGAGTTAAACTTTTGTATAGTACTTGGTCTCCATAGAAACTTGGGTGGTGCTATGCTAATTAATGATGACCTCATTGCACGATTACCGAAAACTCTTCAAACATCCGAAAGGATAGATAATTCAAATAAACAGTTTTGGTTTCCCATATCACCACCACTTGTAATCACACACACTAATACCCTGTTTCCTTGCCCATATTTGTTGTATTGCTCAGTTATTGGGAACATCCGAGCACATAGAATCTATAGAATAGAATCTATCAATGAACAGTTGATTTCCTACAATCACCACCACTTGTACATATACACATTAATGCCCATAATTGTAATGTTGTTCAGTTATTGGGGAACAGTAGAGTGAATTGGAAAGTTACTTTTTAGGGAAGCATAATTTAAAAGGCACTTTGTAGTGAGAGAAAGGATCTATCTGAGTTAGCTTTGCAGACCAGCTGGCACATGCAGAATGCTTCTCTCAGTAAAAAGCAATTTCCTTTCCTTCAAATATGCCTGCAATTGCTTAATTCACTAAGCTTCATCCCATATGGATGAAACTTGTTTGAATGCAGATTGACTAGTGTGGCATGCTTCTTTTTTTTTGATGTTTCGTGAGACCTGCATGTTGGTCTCCGTCGGTTTGCCTACTCTGTTAATCTAGCAGAGAATAGTATATTAGATAATACATAACTTATGTAATAAATGATTATTAAAACTGTAGTTAGACGTCTTAAAATTGTACATCTGTACTTGGTTTATTTGGAAACTTAAACAGTGATTTGTTAATTAATGTTGACATCACTGCATGGTCATTGGAAGCTCTCTAAACATCCGAGCAGATAGAAAACACTAATTGAACAGTCTTGGTTTCCCTTAATCATCACCACTTGCATTTGTACATACTAATACCCTGCTCCCTTGCCCATAATTGTAGTGTTGTAGTGTTGTCTAGTTATTAGAAACAGTAGAGTAATATGGGAAATTATTCTAAAAGGAAGCACCTTTTAAAAAGCACTTCATAGTAAGGGAAATTATATAATTAAGTTAATTCTGCAGCCCAGTTTGGTCTTATTGACATAATTTGTAGCTAACTCTTTATTTTATAGTACACAATTACTTTTATACTGATGTTAAGCTGAAGGGGCATATAGGAAAATAAATTGATTCAGTTGACATAAACTGTATGCGTTTCTGAGAAAGGCTGTCCCTGATAGTAAGGAAGCAAGTGAGATTTAGAAAGTACAATGGAATGTTATCTTGATTTATAATATTATTAAATCCTAAAAGTCTGAAAAACTGCAACTAGCTATTCATCTAATTTATCAGCATTAATGAAATGATGACTAAAGTTTTCCACATTAGAGAGGTTTATGATTAATTACTCTCTTTAAATGGTTCTTTATATACTGATACTACCTCATCCCAGCTACTAACATATATTGACTAATAAGATGCTTATTAGACCATTAGTCAACTGGATTATACTAACATCACTTTACTTTTATAATAAAAATGGAGTGAACTACAAGGTTTTTTTGGAAAAAGTCACAGTTTTAGCTTACAATATCTCTAGCATAAAGTTGCCTTGATAAAAATTTTCCCTATTCATTGTCAGTCCTATAACTATTTGCTTTGTGAAGCATGCAATATATTTAATTGACTCAATTCATCAATATGTTCAAACTTATTACTGTCACTATAAATTGTCTTTAAGTGCTGATCTACTGTTTTACTGATTTATTCTAACTGATGCTAACATTGTTTATTTATTTATTAATTCTAATAAAAGTGCTTACATAATCAATTGTTTATTTGAATACTTCTCTTTTGACAAACCTTCTCATACAAATCCACTGTTAAGCTATTAATTATTTGACTCTGTAAAGATTCATACAGTAATGAGCAGGTGTTCTTTTTTCAATCAAACAATGCTATTTATTTGTGAAGTCTAAATTACACTGATTATAATCAAAATTATATGTTATATCAATATATTGTTGTTCTCTCGTACCAATTAACTTATAGAATTTCCATAGAATACGTATTCTGGAGCCTCAAGTTGGGCAATTTTGTTCAAATCTTTGGAATGATGGTCAACCTGACTGGATACCTTTGTTCTGTCAGATTAGGAATGGTTTTCATTCCATGTCAGTTAAAGGATTTACTGAAGTTTAATCACTTTTTAATTTTTTTTCCTTTTTCGGGCCTCAATCTAATTTTAAATCATATTTTTTTAATGGGAATTAGCAATCTGTCATCAAGTAAATAAGATGGACTTGACCTTTCTTTCTTTAAATGTTAATGGCTTAAATAACCCAAGGAAAATATTTAATTTACTAAAATACTTGAAATTAAATAAAGCACAAGTAGTTTTTTTTACAAGAAACTCACTTCAAAACAAATTATAGCATTATTTGGAATCCAAATGAATACTTGAAACTATCCAATTCTTCACACACTAAAAAACTAGAGAAGTCTTAACACTGTGGAAGAAAAACATTATTACTCCTCAAATTTGGACATTAGTTAATGCTTATTGGTTTCCTGTAATTGGAGTAAAAACAATAAAAAAAACTTAGAACTTATCATTAAAAATAATAAGGGTAGTCTGATCCTAAGAGGAGACTTGAACTGTTTACTAAATTATTCAGAAACCTCTGATAAAAGACCTTTTTGTATTACCTCTATAGGGAAAAATCTTAAAAAAATGGATAGATAACTTACAGCTATATGATTTATTTTATCTCAAAAATGATAACTCACTAGAATTCTCTCACTGTGATTTTAGATATAAGACTCAGACTAGAATTGATAACATTTTTATATCCCAAAATCTAAAAACAAAAATGTCATACTTTACAATAATCCCATGCCCTATATCTGATCATAATGCACTAATTTTTAATCTTCAAATGGATTGTAAGAGACTATCTTTCACTAAAATAATTCCAGCCTATATTACCAAATTAAAACAGTTTGAACCTTGGTTAGACTCAGAAATAAAATATTTCCTAGATACAAACCTCACCAGTAAGGTAAATGTAGTAATCCTCTGGGATTTCTTGAAAGCATATTTATATGGCAAAACTATCACATGGTTTAATAATAAAACAAAGGAATGGGAGTCTGAATTATCTAGCAAACAAAAACAAATTGCATTAATTAATAATGATAATACAAGAATGTTCTTGAATAAGAAAAAGGAAATTGAATCTTTAAATAAAAAATATAATGACATCCTAACTCACAAAACTAATTTGACCCTAGAAGAGTTAAAACTAAATTCTTTCTTTGTGTCTCCAAAATATATGCACAACCTACCACTGAGAATAAAAAGACATTCCATTGAAAATAATATTGTAAGTGTGATTCATGAATGGAGGAATAATAAAAAAGTTTCTGATATAAGTGATATTTTAGATGCCTTTAAATATCACTTATCAGAACAGTACAAAAATAAAGATTTTCAACATAGAATTTCAGACCATGGCTTGGACTTTTCCATCTTAAAAAAAACTACCAGAAAATTTAATTAATGATATTCAGAAACAAATTTCCCTAAAGGAAATTAATGAAAAATTAAGGAAAGCAAAAATAACAAAGCACCAGACATAGATGGTATTATTAATGAAATATATAAGCTTCTACCATCCTCTGCTATATCAGTCTTACACAAGTCTCTGAATAAATCATACTTACAAGGTATAATTCTACCTTCATGGTGGTATTCATTAATTACCCCTATACTAAAAGAAAATAAAGATTCTTATCTGTGTAGTTCATATAGGCCAAATTCTATGATTAATAATGATTATAAAATGTTAATGTCTATTTTAGTTAACAGATTTAAAACATCACTTACACATCTCATCACTGAAGATCAAATGGGCTTTATTTATAATAGACATACTCAAGACAGCATTCAAGGAATCCTAACCACCATAGATATCTTAAATAGAGATAATCATCTATAAAGGATCTAAACCTTGTCATCACAATAAACAAAACATGCTGGAGGGATAGGTTCCTGACCCAGAGACTCCCCAGACTCTGGAATAGATTGCCCATACATGTCAAGCAGAGTGCCTCTTTGGCCCTCTTCAAAAGGAACCTTGATGATTGGATGGGAGAAAGGAAATTCACCCTGGGGATCATGTCAGTCACCCTGTTAGACAGGGGTCCAAGGAAGTAAATAGTGTGGGAAGAAATAGCAAGGGAATTGTTATGGCTAGGCTTGTATATGCCCTAGGGCTGATAGCCTAGTACCAACCTATGAACCTATGAACCTATCAAGAAGCTTGTATAATCACTCTCGATACTGAAAAATCCTTTGACTCATTAAATTGGAATTTTCTTTTTAAAATTCTTGAATCATATAATTTCCCTCTATAATTCATTACTTTTATAAAAAATATTTATAATAATAATTTAGTCTATGTAAAATTTATGTCTGAAGCTATTGAAATTACTAAAGGTACCAAACAAAGATGCCCAATGTCCCCAATTTTATTTGCATTAGCAATAGAACCTTTTTCTTTGGCAATCCATTTTAATCCTAAAATTAAAGGCATTAATATATATAATCAATTTGACTCTAAGATAATGCTATTTATAGACAATATCTTACTTACTTTAATAAACTCAAAAGAATCCTTACAAAAATTAGACTTACTAGTTAAAAAATGTCACTGTATTTCAGGATTAAAAATTAGCAGTTCTAAATCTAACCACATACTATTAAATAAAAAAACTTAATGATAACATTAAATCGACTATAAAAGAATATAATTGGAAAACAGGCCTCTTCTTTAAAATATTTAGGGATTGTATTATGTGAAAATATTGATTTAACTTTAAATATGAACTATAACAATATTGTGAAACTTATTAAAAACTCTTACAGAGAAATAGAATAAATTACATTTAAAATTTGAAGATAGGCTACAATTAATTAAAATGATTCTGTTACCAAAAATAAATTACATTGCTTTATCTATTCCTATATTACCCAGTAAAAGTATCTTAGGAGAAATAAATAAAATGTTCTTAAAATGTTTATGGCATCCAAAAAAAAATAGAATAGCTTTATCAAATTATATTAGACCATGGGAGCTTGCAGGAATATAGTTTCCAGATTTAGAATACTATATTAAAGCTTCTAACCTTAAAACAATCTTAAATAGGATTGATCCAAAATTTTCTTCAGCTTGGAAATCCTTACACACTATTATTATCCTAAATGAAAGTAAATTAATAAAAAAATTACAACTAAATGATCTGAGTAACAAACTTTGGTATGCACTTTGTGTCAATTTACAATATAATATTATTAAACCCACAAATCTAAATTATATAAACTATATTTACAATACTTTTAGAAGTTTTGTCAACAATATTGATATCAAACTATGGATACAGTTACTATTCCCCTTTAAAGTTACAAAAAAGTTTTTAATAATATCAACACATATACCCTTAGTAATTGGAAAATGAAAATTTTTACATGCTGGTATCATTGCACAATGAACATAGTTACTCTGGATGCACAAAATATAATTAAAACATTTAATTTATCAAACTCAGATTGGTTAGCTCTCAACAGCTTACTTCCATTTATTCAAGATCTATGCAGAACAATTGAGAATTCTTCCTTTAAATCATCACCCAAATTTATATTTCTTATACATGAAATACTACATGGAGAATTTAACTGGAAGAATTTAATTTCAAAACTTTATAAAATCATTATTAACTATAAATTTTGGAATTTTATTACTAAAGATTATACATTGTCCCTAACCTCTGAGAATAAAACTAATATTTTAGATTCCATTAAATTAACCTCTAATTTGCAAGTTTGGAAGATTTTTTCCTGGAAATTCTTGCATAGAGCTTTCTATACTCCTAGTAAAATTGCTAAATTTAATCTTTCTAAGGGGGTAACATGTTGGAGATGCTGTCTAAAATGCAAGGCTGATTGGTCTCATATTTTTTATGAATGTTCTCTCATTAAGAAATGTTGGAAAGATATTGGTACTTTCTTTCAAGCTAGCTTTACTGATTCCTTTATATTATCAAAATCTTTAGTTTTTCTGAATGTAAATGAATCTATTACAATGAATAACAAAAATAAATATCTTCTCTGGACAATTTTGGCAGCAGCCAGAAAAAGCATTACAAGAAGATGGAAATCATCCTCCATTCCAATCTTCGAAAACTTCATGATTTTATTGGACAAAGTAGCATCAACAGAAATAAAAGGTAAATAACTAAAAAAAATTTCCCAGAAAATGGACTAATAATCCTTAGGAGAAAGTTCTCTCTCTTACTAAGACAATTAATCCAGATATACTTTCATCTACTTAATCAAATTGGAAGCAAGAATTGTTGGATACTGTATATTGTTCTTTATATGTTTATAATTATTTGCTATTCCCTTCTCTTTTGCTCTTGAGGCCTTTGTAAATTTTGTACATAGTTTATCATAATTAGTCATTTAAATTGTTAAAATATTTTTTTCTCTATTGTTGTTGGAAAATTAAATAAAAAAGTTTGAGTAAAAAAAAAAAAAGAGTCACACTTACCTGTATTGGTTGAACAGTACATGGTCTATCACCATAGATAGTCAAACTTGAACTTCCACCTTTGTATCGAAGAATCGACTGAGATAGCTGTTTTGCCAGTACAATAATAATCTTAATGAATATAGTTCTGGTTATTCTTGGCTCACACTTGTTCAGTTGGTTCTCAGGCACACTGCATCTAGGTTACCACTAATCAGGAATGTGCTGGATATGCCTTCTATTTCATCTAACTACACTAGCATCTTCTGTTTGCACTAAGATTGTGGTATTGCACCTCCTATGGTGTGTCATTTTTCCTCCCTCTGTAACATTAAGCAATTAGATTAGAGTGGTTAAAGGGCAGGTCTTGGATGTGTAGATTGATACTGATTGTAAAACATTTGATATGAAGACTTGGCCCTTTGTAATTGTGTTACAATTTTAGCCTAAGGTTTTCACTCCAACTTTGGAATTATTTGCCTTCCAAGCATAAGCTTTGAAGGGCTTATGTTGCACAGACAGATATGCCATGCAAGCTTTGTGAGGATCTAGTTATATCAGTATCTTTCTGACTGATTGTTCTTCACTCCCATCTTCACTATTTGAGTGTGGATAGTGATGTCTGGAAGAAGTATGGGTGAAACAATAGTTAATAACTACTGGACCTCAATTGACATAAACTGTGTACCATTGTCTGCAGTCATTTCAAAAGGTAGTATATACCTTGAGAACATTGCCTTGAATCTGGCTATAATTTGTTTGGCTAATCATGCTTGGTACACAGATTATTTCTATGTCATGAAAGTAATAGTCCATGACTGTGAGGCAGCCTTTGCCTTCAAACTCACACAAATGAACATCTATTTTTTGCCAAGGTTTTGTGAAACCTTGATGACCTTTGTCTTTTTCATGTATCTCTTCAGCTGGCTGTTATGAGGGCACTAAGTTTCTTTGTTGATATAACAGCTAGCTTTGATAGTCTGTTAACAGTTACTGCTCTTGTCACCACAATGTTCTGCACATAAACAGCAATGTCTTCCTTGGTATTAGATGTTGGTTGTGTATATAAATCCTAGATAACACTGCTACAACAACCAGCTGGTTTTCAGGCACATGCACTACTTTAGCACTGAACCTTCTCAGTCCCATCAATAGTCTTTGGTTTCTTGGAGCGAGTCTGCTCTGGCAGTAGAAATTGATTAACAGAACATATGGGGGATGGAAACCTTTGAGCCCTAATAGATATCAGGAAGAATGTTCACACATGTAGATATTTGCAAGTCACTCTTTTTCAATCCATGAATATTTATGTTCATCTTTACTTAGTATTCTAGAATAACAGGTAACAGAATATAAACACTATTCCATTTGGAATAACATTACACATAGGCCTCAGCTACTATCATTTGCACTGAATGTTGTAACTTTAGTGATATCATAGCATTTTGATTACTATACTGAAAACTTAGACTTCAGCATGCCTCCAAAATCATGCTACATTTTTCTTTTACAGGTCCATGTAAGAGCATAGCACACTTGAGAGATCTGGCACAAGCTTGCACAAGTACATAATCTTGCCTGGGTCTTGTCAATATTGAGTTCCACAAGATGGATTTTGCAACTCAGCTGTTTCACTAACCTTGTTTGCATCCAGTCTGGTTCAGTAGCATTTATACTGTAACTGAAGTATTGAAGTTCGAACTTACTAAAACAGCATCTGTCTTGGCTTAACTTTAATTCAGACTTTCTGATAGCTTCAAGCAATCCTCTAACATCCAGTCAAGTGTGTCTTTATCTGGACAAAATAACAGGAGATTATCTATAACAATAACAATAACATTACCATCTAGTTTGTCTGATTCATGTGACGAGTTTACTCCAAATGGCATCCATTGTAACAGAACCTTACCATTGAAGTAATGAAGGCTGTCAGGTTTTGACTTTTGTTATCTAAAGCAATTTGCAATAACTCACTTAAAGCATCTGTTGTAGAAAAAGACTATTGCATTAATTTTGCTTAATTAATGATTGCCTTATTTTTGTAAATTGTAATTGTTGGCAACTGTCAAACTGTATATTGTTTGTAAATCTTTTAAAACATTTTGTAATCTTTTTTGTACTATTGTTATGGAGCTTTCTCCCCTGGTCTCCACTAAAAACAGGCTACTTGCCCAGCCGGACTCTATCCGGTTAACAAATGTAAAATAAATAAAATAAATTAACAATCTTTGAACTATGTATTCTAGTGAAGGCAGAATAAATCTTTCATGCATAACTGTATCATTTACCTTTTTTAGATAAAACATATTGGGACTTGACTATTCTTTTTAATTCCTGTGGCCACTGGTACTCACCACCGAACTGACTTAGTTACATTTCCAATTATATTAAGGCCATGCATTCCAATTCTGCCTCTACTTTGCACAGCATAGGAATAGTGCTCTCCTGGGTATGGTCAACACATAGGGAACAGAATTTGGTTTTAACTTAATTTTTCCTGTTTCTTAAACAGTCCATCTTCACCAAGCACATCTAAACTGATTTCATTAATTCTGGGAATTAAGTCCTTTTACAATGCTGCAGCTGTGTTGCACAGATTATTTATGTAAAGCCATCCAGCATACAATCCCAAAACTCAAACCTTTTGCCCTCCCACTCAGACACGACTAAAATGTTTCAATGCTCTTGAGTTTTCCTATAGAGGTGTGAATTTCAGTCTATTTTTCATGCAATGGTAGACACTGAGTAATTTTTATATGCAGTACATGATTTCACAGTAACAGCAGCTCCTGTTTCAATCTAGGAACTCACTCTCAAATTCCATTAATAGGAATCTTAACTTTCTAGTTTGTTTCTACATTGGACACAGTAGTAGCTGAGCACAGAAAAATGCTTTCTTAACATTACTCTCAACTTGAAGTATTTGTTTCTTTAAATGAGTTTGTCTTACAAATAACAGCATGTCTGTTATGCCATCTGCCACATATTGCAAACCACTCTGAATTAAGTTGTTAATAGTTACACTGCACCAAGATTACTTTGCTTTCTGTACTTTCACTTTGTTTGGCCCAAACTATGCCTCTTTTTAAACTTGACATTAACTTTTCACATTGTATCTTACATAAACCATTTGATATGCTTGCATTAACATTTAGCCTTGTTACTAATTCCCATTCTCTGTCAATTTGTATTGTTTTATATAAAGTCAGATTATAGTAACTTTTTTTAAACACATTTGTTAAATTATCACTTAAAACAGACAAACATACATTAACAGAAAAGAAAACAATATAACCAAACCAAGCAGTAAACTGGCAATAGAACATACACAAACTTAAGTAATAAATCCAAAGGACCAGGTGGCAAATAGACTCCAAAAAGGACTTTATTAAAATACGGTTAAGTACTTTCATTTATTTCGCATTTACAGACGTCATCAGAACCATAAAAAGCTTATTAAAACAAAGCACCAGTTAAAAACCTTTGCCAAATACACACCCCCACAGCTGTAACCAATCAAACTGCAATGTTACCAAAACCCACCAGTAGTATTAAAGGTGCAATAAAGCACTGTGTTAAGAAGTAAAAAGTAAAAAAATCGATCAATAAATATCATGTATAAAAATGCATAAATTACTTATAGTTATAATCTAGATGCTCTAAATTTTAATTCACTGGAAATAGAAATGGCTTCATCAAGGCCAAGGAAGTTAGAAATATCAAGACAAAGTCGCCGCAACATTTCTTTATGTAAAAGCCAATTCTGCCAATCATCATTGTAGAGAACTGGTTGCATTTTTTCAAGAATGAAAAATTTAAACTTTGTAAAATTTCTGAAAATAGTGACATGTCTAGCTAAAGCACTCTTGTTCTCACTCTTGGTAATGCTGTACAAGTCTTGATAAGTCCTCTTATTTAAATCATTAACAGTAGTCCCAAAAGCACTAATAGATATCAGGAAGAATGTTCACACATGTAGATATTTGCAAGTCACTCTTTTTCAATCCATGAATATTTCTGTACATCTTTACTTAGTATTCTAGAATAATAGGTAACTATTCCACTTGGAATAACATTACACATAGGCCTCAGCTACTATCATTTGCACTGAATGTTGTAACTTTAGTGATACCATAGCATTTTGTTTACTATACTGAATACTTGGACTTCAACATGCCTCCAAAACCATGCTACATTTTTCTTTTACAGGTCCATGTAAGAGCATAGCACACTTGAGAGATCTGATACAAGCTTGCACAAGTACATAATCTTGCCTGGGTCTTGTCAATATTGAGTTCCACAAGACGGATTTTGCAACTCAGCTGTTTCACTGACCTTGTTTGCATCCAGTCTGGTTCAGTAGCACTTATACTGTAACTGAAGTATTGAAGCTCGGACTTACTAAAACCGCATCTGTCTTGGTTTAACTTTAATTCAGACTTTTTGATAGTTCAAGCAATCCACTAACATCCAGTCAAGTGTGTTTTTATCTGGACAAAATAACAGGAGGTTATCTATAACAATAACAATAACATTACCATCTAGTTAGTCTGATTCCTTGAAGAGTTTACTCCAAATGGCATCCATTGTAAGAGAACCTTACCATTGAAGTAATGAAGTTTGTCAGGTTTTGACTTTTGTTATCTAAAGGAATTTGCAATAACTCACTTAAAGCATGTGTTGTAGAAAAAGACTATTGCATTAATTAATTAATTAATTAATTGATTGATTATTGCATTATTTTTGTAAATTGTAATTGTTGGCAACTGTCAAACTGTTTGTATATTGTTTGTAAATCTTTTAAAACATTTTGAAATCTTTTTGTACTATTGTTATGCAGCTTTCTCCCCAGGTCTCCACTGAAAACAGGCTACTTGCCCAGCTATCTATCCAGTTAACAAATGTAAAATAAATAAAATAAATTAACAATCTTTGAACTATGTATTCTAGTGAAGGCAGAATAAATCTTTCATGCATAACTGCATCATTTATCTTTTTTAGATAAAACATATTGGGACTTGACTATTCTTTTTAATTCCTGTGGCCACTGGTACTCACCACCGAATTGACTTAGTTATATTTCCAATTATATTAAGGCCATGCATTCCAATTCTGCCTATACTTTGGACAGCATAGGAATAGTGCTCTCCTTGGTATGGTCAACACATAGGGAACAGAATTTGGTTTTAACTTAATTTTTACTGTTTCTTAAACAGTCCATCTTCACCAAGCACATCTAAACTGATTTCATTAATTCTAGGAATTAAGTCCTTTTACAATGCTGCAGCTGTGTTGCACAGATTATTTATGTAAAGTCATCCAGCATACAATCCCAAAACTCAAACTTTTTGCCCTCCCACTCAGACACGACTAAAATGTTTCAATGCTCTTGAGTTTTCCTATAGAGGTATGAATTTCAGTCTATTATTCATGCAATGGTAGACACTCTGAGTAGTTTTTATATACAGTACATGATTTCACAGTACCAGCAGCCCCTGTTTCAATCTTGGAACTCACTCTCAAGTTCCATTAATAGGAATCTTAACTTCCTAGTTTGTTTCTACATCGGACACAGTAGTAGCTGAGCACAGAAAAATGCTTTCTTAACATTACTCTCAACTTGAAGTATTTGCTTCTTTAAATGAGTTTGTCTTACAAATAACAGCATGTCTGTTATGCCATCTGCCACATATTGCAAACCACTCTGAATTAAGTTGTTAATAGTTACACTGCACCAAGCTTACTTTGCTTTCTGTACTTTCACTTTGCTTGGCCCAAATTATGCCTCTTTTTAAACTTGACGTTAACTTTTCACATTGTACCTCACATAAACCATTTGATATGCTTACATTAACATTTAGCCTTGTTACTAATTCCCATTCTCTGTCAATTTGTATTGTTTTATATAAAGTCAGATTATAGTAACTTTTTTTAAACACATTTGTTAAATTATCCCTTAAAACATAGACAAACATACATTAACAGAAAAGAAAACAATATAACCAAACCAAGCAGTAAACTGGCAATGGAACATACACAAACCTAAGTAAGAAATCCAAAGGACCAGGTGGCAAATAGACTCCAAAAAGGACTTTATTAAAATACGGTTAAGTACTTTCATTTATTTCACATTTACAGATGTCATCAGAACCATAAAAAGTTAATTGAAACAAAGCACCAGTTAAAAACCTTTGCCAAATACACACCCCCACAGCTGTAACCAATCAAACTGCAATATTACCAAAACTCACCAGTAGTATTAAAGGTGCAATAAAGCACTGCGTTAAGAAGTAAAAAGTAAAAAAAAAATGATCAGTAAATATCATGTATAAAAATGGATAAATTACTTATAGTTATAATCTAGATGCTCTAAATTTTAATTCACTGGAAATAGAAATGGCTTCATCAAGGCCAAGGAAGTTAGAACTATCAAGACGAAGCCACCACAACATTTCTTTATGTAAAAGCCGATTCTGCCAATCATCATTGTTTAGAACTGGTTGCATTTTCTCAAGAATGAAAAATGTAAACTTTGTAAAATTCCTGCAAATAGTGACATGTCTAGCTAAAACACTCTTGTTCTCACCCTTGGTAATGCTGTACAAGTGTTGATAAGTCCTCTTATTTAAATCATTAACAGTTTTCCAATGTAAAAAGCCAGACAGGTACAGCATCTAGTCACATAAACGACCTTCTCTGACAAGAAGTTAAACTTTGCCCTTGTCATCTATTTTTTGTACTATAACAAAAAGCTCATCATTGGAATCTATATATGTATTATTAAGGGGCTGCACAAGAACATTGGTAATGATCAGGGGAGTGTACACAGTAACAATGGTACCCATTTTCAAAATCGCTCTGACAATTAGGATACTATGATTTTACACTACTTTCTAGATGCTCCAGATATCTGGAACATCTCATGCAAAAAACTGAATGATTTTACAATGTAATAATGATCTTAAGTCATCCTTTGCTTACATTATTTGACTTATTGTTCTGAGTGGCCACTAACATGTCGGCGTTTGACTATGAGGACTTGCTATTTAATGATATCCGCAATTCCTGTTTACCTGCGCTGGTTGGTAATTTAACTTTGCTTATTCAGCAGTTAACACAAACTCTTTCACAGCACAAAGTTATTGAAAGTAGTGCTGCAGCTCAGTTGGATGACCTCCGGTCTGTGGGCCAGTCAGTATAGAACTCACCTCCAGGGGGTAATCATCTTTTGGGTGATAACCAAATGTTTCTCTCACAAATGATTTTACTGAAATATCCAGTGTTAGCAGGTGGCTTGAGAAGTTCAACTATCCTGATGAATTTAATTATATAAGCTCTATGGAGGGTGAGTTTCTGTCTTTGGACCAGCAGATTAAGTTATTGGACAAACTGCTTTTTAAATTTGAATCTTTACAATTGGACAATAATTTTTTAAATGAAGTATAAAATGCCAACATGTACTCAGAGGGTTGCAGCTGTGGAGGTTTCCTCGTGGGGTTAAGGAAAACTCCCCTTTTCATATGGAACTACTGGAATTATTTGACAAAACAGGTTTAGACCTTACTTATTTTGTTGTGAAGGAGAATGAAAGGTGTATGCACCATTTTAAAGAGGAGATTTCTAAATGGACTTTTTCTATTACTTAGGATTTGAACCTTTCATAATACAAATCCAGTTTTAATAATGTTTTTCAGTAGACTGAGTCTAAAATGTCGCCTTTTAAATGTAGGAAAGACACGAAATTGCAACAAGATTATAATGAATACCAGCACAAGATGTTTTCTCCAAAAATATGTTCATTGCCTTGGCCTTCCATCCTCTGAATGACAACCAGGATATGGTGGATGTTCAAAATGTTAGACACCCCTTTAGATCAGCCCTTAAAGAAACACTTGGAAAGGATTCGAAACCAACAAAAGGAGAGACCAGATTCACTGCGAGAATGGGAGACCAATGAAAACAGCAACAACTGGGGAGGAAAAGCAGATTCACCAACAGGACCAGTAGACATTTGATCCAGAAGGTGTGGTGAATATCTACCCCACTGTTTGTTCACAAAGTACTGTTTCTATTATATAGTTTTTAATTTCAACACATAGAGTTTTACTGAGTTACACTTTGGGCCCAAACATCATGAATTGTTTTGAATGAATTTTCTTTTATTCCCTCTAGGTGGGCCAATGTTGAAAAAACAATAGTGGATTTAAAGGTTTTTACAAAGAAACTTAACTTATGGATTTTGTTTGGGGGAGATACTAAGACAGAGCCTCTTGGTGTCAATTTTAAATGTAAAAGCCTTATGAATCCCCCATCATATACAATCATTAATGTCTTTGAGAAGACCTGTGAATGTGTTATTAGGGACCTGCTGAAAAGAAGTAGCAAGCATAAAGACTATATTCTTACTTTTGAAGAAAGGTTGATTTTGAATATTATTATGTACAATGAGAACATCCAGTGTATGAAGTCAGACAAATGTGGAGATTTGGTGGTCATGGATTTAATAGGCTACACTGCTAGTATGACATCATTACTGAATGATGAAGCTATCAGGTGATTTTAGTGAATGAAATCAATACGGTTTATAGAGCCATTAATATTTTCCTGAATGAACTTTTATTGTTCGACAATGTTTCTTCAGATTTGTTCAGTTTTTTGAAAGTCCAGTCCCCAGTAATTTAAAAGATTTTTGGCATCCCAAAAATTCATTCCAACGTAGTTGAGCCACCACTGCAACCTATCTTGAGTGTGGGCAGTTCTATAACAGAGCCCTTTGCCAAGTTTATTGACTGTAAATTAAAAATGTGATTCAATGATAAAACATAGATAGTGAAGGAGACAGCATGTCCGTTTCCCCAGTATCATCCCTGCGGTTGGCTGCTCTTATCACTACTGCTTGCTCCTCGGGTGTCTCCCCTCATTGAAATTAAACTTTAACTAAATTAAACTTTAACTGGAAAACCCCCTGCAAAGGATGCCTGCCTCAGACTGCCTATCATAGTGTTACCCCTCCAACCTGCTTAGAATAGCATCTTGCTCCTCGGATGTCTCCCCTCATCAAAATTAAACTTTAACTGGAAAACCCTCTGCAAATGATGCCTGCCTCAGACTGCCTATCATAGTGTTACCCCTCAACCTGTTTAGAATAACATGTATGTATCTAGACTAGCTGTTGGAATGTAGACAACATTGATAATAACCTACCCATAGCGAGCATATTATCAGCCTACCACAGTGCCTTATCCCACCTCCAGCTACACTGTACCCTAGTCTCTCTTCCCCAAGACCAGCTAGTTTCCCTCTGTACCTCACCCTGTTTTCACCACTAGGTGGCAGCAGACTCCCACTTTAGTGAAACTTTCGCATTCAAGCCTGCGTTCCCCTTTCATTCCTAAGCTAAAGTATTCAAGCATCTCTTTCTTGGAAAGGGAAACAGTCTGCTCTGCCCTTAACCTCTAATTTGGACCAAATATTTGCAATTTATCTCCATCTAGCCTACACTCAGTCCCAACTACAGAGCCCCACTTACTGATTGTTTCTTGCAGCTCTGTGGATCTCTCACACCTACCTGGCTCTTTCCGATCCGTTCGCCCTGCGGGCTCACTCTGTTCCCCTACCCTGACCCCAAATTTCACCCGCCCCAGCACACCTACCTTTATTCTCCCCATCTCTTCCCAGTCTGTCTTATTATCCAATAGATGTTCTTCCCCATTACTCCATCAACTTATATCCATCCCATAAACTTACATCGCTCCTCCTCCCTAACAACTTAAAGTCTCCTCTTCTTTCTTATACTTCTAAGAAAACAACAATATCTCCTCATACAATCTCCCGCCTACAAAATCATCCTTCTTCTCCTACTCTACACAAATATTCTTCACTTTGCTTCTGACATGCTTTCCTTAATTTGTCACACTCTCCTGGCCCCCTGCTTCCTCCTTCTGTTCCTAATTCCCTTATTCTGTACCCACCTCATACTCCTCTGATATTTGTCCAATATTCCCTAGAAAATAACCTCCACACAAACCTACCTTTACCCACACTCTTACTCCCATTTCCTTTCTATCTCACCTTCACTCATTCAGCCTAACCCTCTGCACCTATTCTACCCTAACATTTTCTCCACTGCTAATAAACAGAAACAGAAACTAATACTAAATCTACCCAAACTCTTACTTTGCAAAACTAAACAGCTGAAGCTCATTTCTTTCAACAATCTAATCTTAGCTGGAGATATTCACTCTAACCCTGGTCCCAGCCCCATTACTCACAATACCTACCCCCTATCTCCTTCCTCCCTCACAACATTCTAAAACTATTTACTGTCAATGCCCTGAGTCTCAACAACAAAGTTCACCTATTTTAAGCTTGGCTATGCCATAACCAACCAGACCTCCTAGCCATCTCCGAAACTTGGCTCAAAGCCCATATCTCTGATTCTGAGATCCTACCCCCCTGGATTCCTTATTCTCAGAAATGACCGACCACATAAAAAAGGTGGCGGCACTGCACTAGTCTACTCTAGCCTTCTAACCTTAATACCTCTCCAAACTCCAATCCCACAATTCAATAACACTGAACTTACAGCTGGACTACTAAAAATAAATAAACACAAAAATATCTGCATTATTGCTCTATATATCTCACCTGGTAACAATATTTCCGCCCTCGAAGACATTCTCCTATGGGCTTCCACTGAAATTAACTATGAAACCTACATTTTAGGCGTTGTAAATATTGATTGGAATAAAGTTAACAGTCCCTCTCCCGCCATATCCATTAACCTATATAACTTCACTCAAATGATTCTCCCCATCACCCAACCTAACAAAACTAACCCCCGTGGATCCACTATTGATTGGATCCTAGTCTCTGATCCAAATAAAGTAAATAACTCTGGCACAATCCCTGACTCCATTAGTGACCACCTCCCAGATTTTATCCATCGTGCAACCAACTCTTCACCTCATCAGCACCAATACATTCTTACTCATAACCTCAGTAACTTCAGCCCCATAACTTTCTCTAACATGCTCAAACAAATGGACTGGAACATTCTAAACACCCTTCCACTTGACAGTGCCAAAGACGACTTCAACTCCGTCTTCCTAAACACTCTAAACTCTCTAGCCCCACTAAGAAACAAAAGGATAAAGACTAATTCAGCCTCCTGGCTAATTAAAGATACAAAACAAATTATGCTCCAAAGGAGAAATTATGGAAGCTTTACCAAAACAAGAAACTGCACAATACTCTGCTCCAATACAAACAACTCCATAACCTTGCAAAACAGCTTATCACTAAGGACAAAATATCCTACTATGTCAAGCTACAGTCCAACAATAATAAAAACCCCAAGCAATTCTGGAAATCAGTAAACTTTCTTCTTAATCCTGACTCCAAGAATAACCTCTGTCCTGACCCTAGTAAATCCAACACTGAACTAGGCTCTGAATTTAACTCATTTTTCATAGAAACTATTTCTGAATTGACCAAGACTTTCCCCAACGATAACCCACCAGTCCCTCACTTTTCTCTATCTAATTCCCCTAATAGTCATCCCTTTATGTTTGAGCTCAAACCTGTCTCCACTAACTTTATAAAAAACTTCTGTCCAAACTTAAACCTTGTTCTAATGCTCCTGATAATATTCCCTCCTCCTTCCTAAAATGTGCTGCTGATGGAATAGCTCTCCCAATTAGCATCATTATTAACAGATCCATAAATGAATCTTATGCCCCCAAACTCTGGCGCTCGGCTTATATCCTTCCTATTCACAAAGGAGGCAAAAACTCCAACATCTCAAACTTCTGCCCTATCACTCTACTCTCGCCTATATCCAAAATCCTAGAAAAGTGCATCCACCTCCAACTTATGCCTTTTCTTACCCAAAACCATCTTCTTTCACCTACCCAACATGGCTTCCATCCAGGCCATAGCACTATAACTGCACTACTGTCATTCCTAGAAACCATCAATCAAGCCCAAGACTCTGGACACTTGGTCTCTACAGTTTTTCTAGATCTGTCTAAAGCATTCAATACTGTTTCCCACAAACACCTTCTCCTTCATCTCGCTAATCTTCATCTCTCATCAAACACTTTATCCTGGTTCTCCAGCTACCTATCTGATAGATCTCAAGCAGTAAAATGGAATAACTTCATCTCTTCTTTCTTACCTACCCCAACTGGTGTGCCACAGGGATCTATCCTTGGGCCCATGCTTTTTAACATCTTTATCAACAATTTTCACACTGCCATTCATGACAACAATGTCATTCAATACACAGATGACTCAACCTTAGTTTGCTCTGCCTCCAACCTCTCTGAACTGCTCAACAGAACCCAAACTACTTTTTCAATAACCGAAGAATGGATGCGCCAAAATCACCTCAATCTCAATGCTAACAAATCAAAAATTCTACCCCCCCTCACTAAGACTTACTCCTACAACAAACGTACTTTCAAAGTACTTAGTCAAACCAACTCACCTATAGAAGTGGTTCCCTCTACTAAACTTATCGGCATTACTATCGGCGAATACCTCAAGTGTGACATCCACATTCAACAAAATATTAAGAAAACCCTCCAAAAACTAGGCATAATATACAGGAATAATCACTTCCTCTCAAACTCCACTAGGCAAACTCTAGCCACTACTTATTTTCATCCCTCCTTATTATATGGAGCACCTCTCCTTACCAATCTAACCACCTCCACCTCCTCCAAACTAGAAAACCGCTATAATAAAATCTCTAAATTTGCCACCAAATCAAGAAATTCCACCCATCACTGCCTTACCCTACAATCTCTGAATTGGCTTGAACTCCCAAACTACCTAAACTACCTCCAACTTACCACTGCACACAGCCTTATATTTCACCCTACTAAATGTCCTGCTCTAGCAAATATCCTTCCCCCTTACACTTCCAGCTGAGCCCAGGTCGGTATGACCCTGACCGTGAGTAGCATCTTGCCCTCACTAAGAATGATACCACGGTATAAAGAAAATTGATCAATTTCAACAATTGGCTAAGTTTCTGGTGTCATTCAAAGTGGATCCAGTGTCTGTCTGCCTGGGATGACATGCTCGACAAGCCACACTGCTTCACTAGAGACAGCTTGCACCTGTCACCCTTAGGCTTTTGAATACTGGTCAAGGCTGTTGCCACCCCCATAGTGCCTTTTTTAGGCAATTCTCTAAAGACAAACCCACTGCCGTAAATAGCACAACTAACAAAAAACTCAGGGTAATGCTACTCAATGCCAGAAGTCTAAACCTCAAAATGCATGCACTTGAGGCACTCCTCAGTATGGAGAAAATCGATATATGTGCAGCAACAGAAACCTGGTCCAGAGAGCACCCCAGCACTACCAGGCTACAACTCATACCATACATTTTGGACACAGAACTCAGACTGAAATACAAAAGGCCGGACCATATGCATATTCATCAAGGATACCCACACCTCCAGGTTAGTGGCACAGAACGATGCTTCAGAGATCATTCACGTGCAACTAACAATGAGCAAAACTGCAATTCAAATTGTAGCTTGCTACAGATCACCCACCATGTCCCAGGACCCCCATTCTGCATTTCTGGAAAGACTGGGAAACATAAAGGTCCTACCAAACACCCTAATATTGGGTGATTTCAATTGCCCAAACATTAACTGGGAGAACTACTCAAGTACTAACTCCCTTGCCCAACATTTCCTAGAATTTATAAACTCAAACCCCCTGGATCAACTGGTCAACACTCCCACCTCCCACTAGAGTTGACAACATATTGGACCTGGTCATCACCAACATGGGTGACCGGTGTTCCATAATGGAGGTCAACCCCTTGTTGGTTAGATCTGACCATAAATCACTTTGGATATTCACATTCCACCACCACCCCTCGGACAAGGAAACCACGGTGAAAAACATTTCAAAAGCAAACTTTACATTACTTAAGACTGAGGTGGAAAGTTTCAAAGCCCCCATGCTAAAGGATAATGTTGTCCAAGCTGCAAAATCCTTTAGTGATACATTCTACGTGCACCTACAAGAATGCATGGATAGTGCTATCACAAGCAAAACCAAGACTCACTCCTCCAAGAAAAGGAAACCAGTGTGGTGTACTCCTGCCATAAACAAGCTAACAATAGAAGGAGGAAACTAGTATGGAAAAGAGTAAAATCCCAAGAAGGGAAGACATCCCTGATCGGTATCAGCAAGAAACTGTGATCCATCAAAAAATTATCCAAGGCGAGCTTTGAAAGAAAATTTGACAAGGACTCCAAAGATAACCACAAGGCATTCTTTAGCTATGTCAAGAATCTAAGTGGTAATGCTCAGATCTGCTCAGAGTTAGTGCAGAATGGCACAAAATACACTGAACTGAAACATCCTAGCAGACAGGTTCAGCGCAAGCTTCACCCCCCCCTCTCACCCCCAAAAGGACCCATAACCATACCAGAAGAATGTAGAGCCCCTGAAATCACAGACACTCAGGTTAAAACAGCCCTTTCCAAAGTCAAAAATACAGCATCAATGGGACTGGGCGGTGTCCCAGGCTGCATCCTACACAAGCTCAAAGATGAACTAACCCCTCACCTAAACATACTGTTCAAACTCAGCCTCTTCACAGGCTATGTACCCATAGAGTGGCGCACAGCAATGGTTATTCTGCTCCACAAAGGTGGAGCCACAACAGACCCTGGGAACTATTGCCCTATAAGCCTGACTAGCTTGGTCTGCAAGGCTATGGAGTGCATCATCATGGAACTCACAAACAGAGACAGTGGGAACCTCCAAACAGTAGACCCTACCCACGTCAGCTTTGTTAAGGGCAGATCATGCCTCCTAAACCTGGTGGACGTCTTTGAGACAGTTACCAAGGCTATAGATGAGGGAAAGGTGGTACACACAGCCTACCTAGACTTCGCAAAGGACTTCAACACCATTCCCAATTGTGGTATTATAAACAAGCTCACCAGCCTGAACATAAACTCCTGTGTCACAAGATAGGTTTCCAAGTGGCTCATGGACAGAACACACACGGTGAGAGTTGCGGGAGCTAGGTCTGACTCTAAACTGGTTAAGCGGTTCCGCAGGGGTCAGCCCTAGGACCCCTTCTGTTCGGCATATACTTCTCAGAGGTACAGGCAAGCACAGGAGGACTATGGCTGACCAAGTTCGCAGACGACTGCAAACTGGGGGCTATAATTGACTCTCCGACTGACACAGACATCCTCCAAAAGGGTCTCACTGAGACAGATACCTGATGTCAAAATCATGGCCTCAAGCTAAATGCCAAAAAGTGCACAGTCATCCCCTTTAGAAAAAACAAAGTACCCACAAACTACCACATAGGTGGTAGTCCCCTAAATACAGAAGATGCAATAAGGGATCTGGGGACCCAAGTAGATATTAATCTCACCTTTGATAATCACATTGCCAAAGTGTTTAGAAAATCCTTCTATGTGGCCCACCTAATAACAAAAGGGTTCACATCCAGATCAAAAGAGGTCATTGTGCCCCTCAACTCATCACTCATCAGACCCATCATAGAGTACAACGCCCCATTTGAGATGTACCTTACAAGACACCTGTAACAGCTGGAAAGACCACAGAAGTACCTCACCAAGAGGATCACTGGCCTCAAACAGATGCCTTATGCAGCTCAACTGAAGAAACTACAGCTGTACATGGTTGCATACCACCTACTCAGAGGTGATCTCTGCCTGACATACAAGGCCATGTCCAACCCAGAATTGATGGACATGTTCCACCTAAAGAAAACCTTATCCCCTCGAGCCGCACACTCTAGGGATCTAAACCTCACCACAACAATAAATCGGATGTGCTGGAGGTATAGATTCCTGTTCCAGAGACTTCCCATGCTTTGGAACAAGATTCCAATCTACATTAGGCAGAGCTCCTCACTAACACTCTTCAAGAGAAACCTTGACGAGTGGATGGGAAACAGAAAGTTTACCTCGGGGATCACTTCAGTGGCTCTGCTGGACAGAGGCAGAGGGAACTAATCTAAGGGGTGCGGCGAAAGCCAACACATTCTGGCTAGGCTTATAAATGCCTTTGGGCAGATAGCCTAGTACCTACCTATGAACCTATGAACCTATGAACAAATCTTTTAAAACGTTTAAATGTGACCATTGTACTCAATGTTCATAAATGAATACAGATACCAATGATAAGTTTTTTGGTATAGTGCAAAAATGGATGACCAGGAGGAGATTTGACTGCCTGTCAGAGAAGGTATTTTATGTGGATAGATGCTGTACCTGTTCAGCTTTTTACATCAGAAAAACTGTTAATGCTTTAAATAATAGGATTCATCAACACTTGTACAGCATAGTCAAGGGTGACAACAAGAGTGCTATAGCTAGACATGCCACTATTTGTAGGAATTTTACAAAGTTTAAATGTTTCATTCTTGAGAATATACAATCGGTTGTACACAATGGTGATTGGAAGAACCAGCTTTTACATAAAAAAGTGTCAGCTTTGTCTTGATACATCTAATTCCCCTGGCTTTGATGAAGCTATTTCTATTTCCAGGGAGTTAAAATTTAGAGCATCTAGATTATAACTATGAGTAGTTTATACATTTTTTATATGTGATATTTACTGATTTAATTTTTCACTTTTTACTTCATAACACTGTGTTGTATTGTACCTTTAATACTACTGGTGGGTTTTGGTAATATTGCAATTTAATTGGTTACAGCTGTGGGGGTGTATATTTGGCAAAGTTTTTTAACTGGTTATTTGTTTCAATTAACTTTTTATGCTTCTGCTGATGTCTATCAATGTGAAATAGACAGTACTTAACCATATTTTAATAAAGTTCTTTTTGGAGTCTATGTGCCACCTGATCTTTTGGATTTATTAGAAAAGAAAACAAACCATTTTAATATTTTTTCTACTATCGCCAGTCTAACAAAATATTGTTGAATTCCTACCTTCTCTTAAACCTTATTCTTCCTCCTGAATATTATTATGCATGCATTGTTCCCACAGTGTCCATTTAGTTCTATGTAATCTGCTCCTTCCCTTTTCTAAAGATCCCTCTTCCAATCCTTTTATCTCTTTTATAATATTCAGTACCTCAAATAGAGTTGGTGTAGACTTTAATTTCCATTATTTAGTAATTGTTTTTTTATTCGGCAGCCAACAGAATAAAACTTAATAAGGCCTTACTATGTTTAAGCAATTCAGATACTGCAGCCTAGCTCAAAAGAATAATTTCCTTACAGTCATTTGCTCACTCAATAGTTCTGATAGACTACTCTGTAGGGAATTTTAGAGTCAGCCAACTCCTTGCACTCCCAAAACCTATGTTCCAAATGACCTCTTTCTTCTCCATCACACCTCTAACATTTGCATTCTACCTGAGGAAAATTTCTTTGAAGTCTGCTTGGGGTATAAAATACTGCCGAATGCAAACACTTCCAAGCAAAGATCCTAAACGTTTTGGACTCAGTTTCATACTTTGCAGGCATGCATATGTCTTCCTATTGTTTTCTTTCAAATTCCTTTTCCAGTCTCTTTTACCAATATTTTCTAATCTCCATTGATTGATTCTTACAGTTACCGTGCGGTATTTTATATGCCCTACTAATCATCCATTTTTAACAACTGTTTCTGCAAAAGATTCAATCAAAAACTCTACCAGACCAGGTTTTTTTTATTTAAAATTCCTTTATCTCTTTCGGTTTGCCTGTACTCTAAGAACAAGCCCTGGTATGCAATCCAAATGTCTTCTTAGCCTTGTCCCACTCTATTACCTTTCCTGCTTGAGTTATTTGCTCCCGATATTTTGGTTCCTTTGCCAGGTTTCTTCAGTAAATTGTAACCCCTCTTGCCTATCTTCTGTATCCTTACTTGCAGTCATCCCTATTGGCAAAAATCTCCTTTCTCCATTCTCATATTGGCTTAGTTCTTAGAATATGTTCTTCTACTTTATTAATATAATATTCTGTATGGTTGTTATTATTCTCCATAAGGATCTACATCCAAAATCCCATTTTCTGTCTATTTCACGACATTTCCCCTTGCTTCATCAACATCCTTTTCTACTTTGAATTATAGCCTTCTGCTTGCATTATGTATATGAGCCTTAACTGTGAGCTCTAAAATATCTCTTCAAATCAGGTAAACCTAAACCACCTTGTTCTATTGGAAGGATCATCTTATCCCACTTAACTCTCGCTCTCTTTCCATCCCAGATAAAGTCTTTCTTATTTATTGTCTACAACTTCTCCTCGGGTTGACAAAAGTATGCCTGACCTATACACAAGACTAAAGGGACTGAGCGTATTTTCACTGCTTATATTTTACTATCCATATCCATAAATAACAGTTTCCAGTTTCTCAGTTTTTGTATTTTTGTTGTTTAGTCTCTTCCCACATATCCTTAGTTGCCATAACAGATGTTCTTTTAATCTATACTCCCAAATACTTCATCTTGTCATGTCTTCATAATTATGAGTATTGCTGAATCAATGTATGTGTGGGTACATCATTTACAGCTATAGCCTTTGTTTTATCTTCATTAACTTTATATCTTAAAAAGACTTGAAACTGTCTGAAAATGGTCACTAACACTGAGATGCCTGTTTCTGTATTTATTGGTTACAAAATAATATCACCTGCAAATAAAGACAACTTTTCTTGATTACCATGCCAATTATATCCTTGTATTTCTGAGCCCCTTATTTTCTTTGCCACTGGCTCTAAATATAAAGCAAATAAAAATGGGAAAGAAGAGACCCCTGTCTAGTTCCTCTGTTCAAACACAGCTTATCTGAGAGGAACCCTCGCACTTTAATTCTTGCCTCCAATCCTTCGTATACCTTTCTAAATAGCCTTACTATTTTATCAGGGAATGCAAACGCTTCTAATTCCTTACTCATAAAATCCCATATTACTCCAACAAATGCTTTCTCTGCATCAAGGCCCAACATCAGTGGGGGTATTTTACTTACATTCTGCTTCCCTCTGGTTTATCATTGTTCTAGTAATGCTGTCAAATTTCAAACCTCAGTTATGAAGTGTTTATGTCCATACTAGCTAAAAGGACGCCAAAAGTGTTGCCAAAATTGAGAGATATGAATCAGTCTGGTTTTGTGGAGGGAATGCAAACATTTGACAAGACGAAAGTAACGTGTGAGATAATTTGATAGCAAAAAGCCCAATCAATATCTGTCCATCTTTTGTGTCATTAAACCCACAATTATCGGTGAGTTCATCCAGTTGCCTTACAAAATCTTCAGCATGCAAGCATGCCTTTTTGTGTATTTTATTTCTTTTCACCAAATTGTTCATTGATTTTACTAATCACTGGTTCATATGTAACACTTTGGCCTATGCAAATGAAAAGGAACCTCCACCTCATGACCCTTAGAGTGCAACAAGGCATTTACCTGGATTTGATCTGTTTCCGTTTCTAATCTGATCATCACATTCAATTATGTGAACCTTTGCCACCAGGCAGGCTAGTCAAATGTTGTTTGGAACTGAAACAGCTCTGGTGGATTAAATTTCATCATTATTGCAAAAATTCAGTTTGCTTGAGCCGAGCTGTTTAATTATGGCAAAATATTGGCTCTATAAAGTAAACCAGTATTTTATTTGTTGACTTTGAGCATGACAATTTTACTACTGGGGTTTAGTGCAGTTTTGTATCCAGATTGTTATTTTCTTGTTTTGTGTTCTTTGAAAAGATCCCACTTCTGAAACCATATTGTGTTGCACTCTAATGATTACCCAGTAGCAGACATTGATAGTTTCAGAAATGTCAAGATACACCATAATTATTGCTATACACGTAATCTTTGCTCTGTGCAATATGGCAGCTTATTAGAAATGATGTTAACACTGTGATAGTCTTGAGCACAGCTGCCATTCACTTAGAAATGAAATGCATTGTGGGATACATATACTCTTCTATGCTATAATCTTAAACCTAGTGTATATATTCATAAACTATACAAATACGTATCATTACAACTCCCTTTACTATAGCATCTAAAAACTTATAATTTTAATCAGTTCATAAACTGACTTTATAATTAAAGGTTTGCCAGATGAGAGGGTACATAATAATCAGGAGCGGCCTTAGGTCAACTGGTGCCCTAGGCAAAAGGTCTCCATGGCACCCCCCCACCACACCACCCAGTGCCCCCATCCTGGTCTACCAACACCACATAAGTTCTGGAAAAGTGCCCCTGCTACAGCAGCAGCCTAGTAATAATAATAATAATAATAATAATAATAATAATAATAATAATAATAATAATAATAATAATAGCAACAACAATAATAATAGCTTCCCAACTAGCCTATTCTAGACATCAGCATCCTCTCTCTCTCTCTCTCTCTCTCTCTCTCTCTCTCTCTCTCTCTCAGTGGGATTTTCCTATTTAATAAATGCATTGCTTATCCACCTTTTCCTTTTCCAAGTCTTACATTCTAATTATTAATATGTACTTCTTATACATATATTATTTTTGAAAATTGCTTACATAAGTAGGACCATATTTTGCTTTTTAACTGTGGTTCATTCTATTAATGGTAAAAGACCATAGATCTGTGAATTTATATAAAGTGACACTTTAGCCTTCTCTAAACTTTGTTACAGTCACACATTGTGAACAAGACATAAAATGTCAAGAGATAGAGGTCAACAAACATCTGAACCAGTCCGGGCAGGTCTACTCAGTCACAGAATGGAAGTCTATGTACAGGAATTTACAGACATGCATTTATTGGTGAAAAAATGATGTCTACTAAAGTTTTAATGTAAAAAAAAGTTTATTTTTTTAACTAAAACCTGAGAGGTGTAACAGTCCATGCTGGGTGGGTATAAACTGTACTAGCTGCTAGCTACAGTATAAAAGAAAACAGAAGGTTGAAGGGATATTGTAGAAAGGGCAACTGCCCCTTGTGCCAACTTGCAGGGTGCACCAGTTCCTATATTCCACCTTTTTTTAGAAAAAGGAACAATGTACTTAAATGAGCAAAGAATCTTGATTACTATAGGCAGTTTCTGATCTTTTAATCTGCTCACTATTTTAAATGCAGCTATTCACTGCTATGTTAAAAAAAGAGCAGTTGGAAGTTTAAAGGCTGTCATTAAGCAGTCACTAGATGGACAGCTTATAAACTCTGATAATTGTTTTTTTTTTTAAAGGTAGCTGTAGGCAGAGTCCATAACTGAAAATAATCACTTAACGACAGCTTTTAGACTGTCAAACTGTAGCAATGGATTATGTAGCTGCCACATTAATTAACATATGTTTTATAAATTTTCTATGCTATCATTAGTTTATAAAAAGTTCAATAATATGTCATCCTTTTAAAATATGGTAACAGTTTAAACTCTCAACTTTTGCAATCCCAACTGGTTATGGGTGCGTTAGCATACCAAAATGGGTGTGTCATACAGAACACCAAAATCCTTTGCTAAACTCTAGTAATTTATTTTAAAAGTTGCTTAAATGTTTCCCAACCTATTCTGCTCCTACAAGATCATAGCTTGATTGCTGAATGCCTTCTCTTTCACTAAACCCCAAGTAACCTTACACTTACTGAGTTGTTTGGCTTCTGCTACATACCTACAATCAACTGCATTACTAGCTGAGTTAAGTACAAACTTGCAGTGTTAAAGATTGTACTGCATTTTATTTTTCCTGTCTATTTAATTGCTTCATTGAATATTGTGGTCTGTGTCTCTCTGTAGTTATTTATTTTTCTATTTAATTGTTTCATAGAATACTGTGTTCTCTCTCTCTCTCTCTCTCTCTCTCTTTCTGCAGTTAGTTTCCTGCCCTCCCTCCCTGTTCTTGTTGTGGTATTAATCTTGGTGGCTTTGGAATTGCCCGCCCCTCCCGTAAATTTGTGTTTGAACACTCCTCCTGGGTCTATCTCATTTGGTCACTCAACCGAGTACAGTGAGATCATATTTTGACTTCAGACACTCCTACCAGTCCCATCTGTTCAGCTCTGTCCCAGCTCTATTCAAGTCTAGTGTCACTAGCTCATTCTAGCTAATACAGAGAGAACATTGTGAAGGGCAAGCCACTTAGGTCCTTAATTTTGAATTATCTTCTGTTTCTCCTTTCTCCCTTTCTACATTACAAAAAAAATGTCAAAGCTTGTTTCCTGCCTTTCCTGTAACTAGTCTAATCCAGATACAAATTTGCTGTAACCAGGACTGTTTGTAAGCTCCTGATCCCCCAAAGCCTTTCTGTGATGGAGGGAAGCCTTCTAGCTTATCAGTGGGAGTGGTAAGCACTAGGTAGCCTATCTACCACAAGAGTGTTTTCTGGCCCAGAAATTGTAGTTTATTGGCCATTTGGGCAGTTTTTCCTTCTCTTTCAACTTTCTGGTTTAAAAGTTCACATTTGCGCTTGTTTCACACCTTTTCTGCACTAGGTAGCCTATCTACCACAAGATCCAAGTACAGATTCTTAGTTTTAGCACTTGAATCTGCTTATTTGTGCTCAGCACATATTCAGAACTTGTTGTTAGCACTAAATAAGCTACAAATTACTACAGCACTCAACCTTCCTCTTTACCTAGAGGAAAACAGTTTTTGTACTTACTTTCCTCACTTGCTTAGAGAAAAACAGCTGTTATACTCACTTTCCTCACTTGCCTAGAGGAAAGTAGTTATTTTATTCAGGCATGTCCAAGGGTCAGCTCCCAGTGTTCTCTCCTGTCTATCTGATGAATCTGGGCATCTTGGGGCAATGTAGCAATTGCATGTACACAGACAACCCTCTCCTTCTAACACCCAACACCACAACCTGTGAGAGATGCACTTATCTAGCCAAACTGGAGGTAAAGCTCTCTCCAACCAAGACTGAACTTGACAGTCAAGAGGAGAAGGTAAACACTTGCACACTCATCACATAGTCCCACTAAACCTACACCACCAAAATCCACACATAGAAACAAAAAAAACATTAACGGAGGCTCACAATAATAATCTGCTCAAGCAACAGGGACCTCCAAGCAGAAACGCAAGCAACCTCCACCCCCCAACACAACCCAAATGACACATAGCTCACAGACATAGTGTGCTAATAAACCACAGCCCATAAGGCAAAACAACGTACCCAATACACTAATCATAGGTGACTCTATAGTCAGGCACACTGATGTCCCACTCACTAGACTAAACAAGGAGAAGGTTACTGTCAGTTGTCTGCCGGTGCCAGGATCCGCCACATAACCCACGCACTCAGGTCACTCCACAACAAGTACAAATATGAATCTGTCGTTGTTCATGTTGGTGTGAACGACCTGAGATGTACCTCCCTGGACTACACGAAGAGACATGGAAGAGCTCTCTAATCTTGTAGCCCAGGCAGGTATGACTCAAGCCCTGAGTAGCATCCTGCCATCACCCAGAATGATACCGCAGTACAAGGACAAAATGATTTACTTCAACAATTGGCTAAGCTTCTGGTGTCATTCTAAGGGGATCCAGTATCTGTCTGCCTGGCACAACATGATCGACAGACCATGATGCTTTGCAGAGATGGCCTGCACCTGTCGCCCCTGGGATTCTGGATACTGGCTAAGGGTCTTGCCGCCCCTATAGTGCCTTTTTTAGGCAAGGTTCAAATGACAAATTCCCCACCATAACAGGAACAGGCAAGCAAAAACTGAGGTTAATGTTACTCAATGCTAGAAGTCTAAATCTCAAAATGCACTCACTTGAGGCACTCCATAAAATGCAGAACATTGATATCTGTGCAGTGACTGTGACCTGGATCAAGGCTCTTGAGAGCACCCCTGCATTACCAGGCTATAACTCATACCACACTTTTCAGCCATCTAACCTGGACCAGAACACCAAAGGCGGAGGTGTGTCCATATTTATTAAGGATATCCACACCTCCAGGCTAGTTGAGCAGCATAATGTATCCGAGGTTATCCAAGTGCAACTAACTCTGGGCAAAACTGCAATCCAAATTGTAGCTTGCTACAGATCCCTCACCATGCCCCAGGATTCCCACTCCTCTTTTCTTGATATACTGGAAAATATTAGGGTTCAACCAAACACCTTAATAATGGGCGATTTCAACTACCCCACCATTAACTGGGAAAACTACTCATGTACCAACTCCTTCACTCCACACTTTCTGGAATTCATAAATTCCAATGCCCTGGATCAACCTATCCACACCCCCACCAGGGGCAACAATATTCTAGATCTAGTCATTACCAACATGAGTGACCACTGTTCCACACCTGAAGTTAACGCCTCATTGGTCAGATCTGACCATAAGCTAATCACCCTAGATATCCGCATTCCGCCCCCACCCACCATTAAGGAAACCACGGTAAAAAATTTCTCCAAAGCCAACTTCATGCTTCTTAAGACAGATGTGGTGAACTTCATGACACCCATGTATATGGACAATACAGTTGCAACTGCTGAATCCTACACAAATACACTTTATAAGCACTTACATGAGTGCATGGATCGTGCTATCCCAAACAGAACCAAATGCTATCCTCCAAAAAAAGGAAGCCAATCTGGTGGTCCCCTGCCATAAACAAACTTTACAACAGAAGGAAGAAACTGTTGCAAAAGAGAGTAAAATCCCATGAGTGGAGGAGCTCCCTGGTCAGCCTTAGTAAGAAGTTGAGATCCCTTATAAGATCCTCCAAAGCTAGCTACAAAAACAAAACTGCCACTGATTCTAAGGGCAACCACAAAGCATTCTATAGCTATGTCAAGAATCTCAAAGGCAACACCCAGATCTGCTCTGAGTTACAGCACAACAGCATGAAAATTACAGAACCAACTGATATTGCCAACATCCTGGCAGATAGGTTCAGTGCTAACTTTACCCCCCTCTCGTCCCCTAAAGGGCCCATATCTATACAGGAAGAATGCAGAGTCCCTGTAATCACATCTGTGCAGGTAAAAGTTGGACTCTCTAAAACCAAAAATACAACATCTGTGGGACGAGACAACAACCCAGGCTGCGTTTTACACGAACATCAGAACAAACTGGCTCCCCACCTAAGCACCATGTTCAATCATAGTCTCACATCAGGCTTTGTGCCCATTGAATGGTGCACAGCAACAGTTATCCCACTCCACACAGGATGAGCCACAACTGATCCTGGGAACTATCGCCCTATTAGCCTGACGAGCCTGGTCTGCAAGGCCATGGAATGTATCATCATGGAACCCATAAACAAAGACAATGGTAACCTCCAAACTCTGGGCCCCACCCAGCTCGGGTTTGTGAAAGGCAGATCGTGCCTTCTGAACCTGATTGACTTCTTTGAGGCAGTCACCAAAGCCTTAGATGAGGGTAAGGTGGTTCACACAGCCTATCTTGACCTCGCCAAGGCTTTCGACATCATCCCCCATTCTGGAATTATAGCTAAACTCACTAAACTAGATATAAATCCCTACATCACAAGATGGGTTGCCAACTGATTCACTGACAGAACCCACACTGTAAAAGTTGCACACTCCAAATCTAACTTCAAACCAGTGACAAGTGGAGTACCACAGGGTTCAGTCCTGGGACCTTTCCTGTTTGGTATCTACTTCTTTGAAGTACGGGCTAACACAGAAGGCCTCTGGCTAATGAAGTTCGCAGATGACTGCAAACTAGGAGCCATAGTGGAGTCCCCAAATGATGTGGACATCCTACAGAAGTGCCTCACTGAGACAGATGCCTGGTGTCAGAGCCATTGGCCTCAAGCTCAGTGTCAAAAAGTGCATTGTCATCCCCTTTGGTAAAAACTCTGTACCCATGGACTACCACATAAACGGCAGTCTACTTAACGCTGAATGTGTGATAAGAGACCTTGGGACCCACGGGGACAGTAGTCTCTCCTTTGATAATCACATCACCACAGTAGTCAGGAAATCCTTCTATGTGGCACACCTCATCACAAAAGGGTTCTCATCCAGGAAAAAAGAGGTCATTGTCCCCCTCTACTCGGCACTCATTAGACCCATTATAGAATACAATGCCTCTTTTGGAATGTACCAAACAAGACATCTGCAGCAGCTGGAAAGGCCAAAGAAGTACCTCACAAAGAGGATTACTGGCCTCAAACAGATGCCCTACACTGACTGTCTCAAAAAACACCAGCTTTACTCTGTAGCATATTGCCTACTCCGAGTAGATCTCTGCCTAACATGTAAAGAAAGCTATGTTAAACCCAGAGCTGTTGGACATGCTACACCTAAAGAAATCCCAATCCCTCTGAGCCACATGCTCTAGGGACCTAAACCTTGTCACCACAATAAACAGGACAAGCTGGAGGGATAGATTCCTGTCCCAGATACTTCCTATACTCTGGAACAAGCTACCCATCTATGTCAAGCAAAGTTCCTCATTAGCACTCTTCAAGAAAAATCTTGATGAGTGGATGGGAAATAGGAAATATACCCCAGTGATCACTTCTGTGGCTCTGCTCGACAGGGGCACAGGAAATTAACTTTCTTGGGTGGTGTAAGCCAGGGAACCTTGTTGGCTATGCTTACTTAAGCCATTGGGCCGATAGCCTAGTGCCTACCTATGAACCTATGAAGCTATGAACCAAGTCTTTGTATTCTTTAGGACAGGCTCCACAGAAATTACCCCTGTCATTTCTTTCAGTAGGATGTTTCAAGAAATTCATCAGGTATATATAAATGAGATACTACAGACACAAGGGTCAGTGACAATAGTGGGTGGGACATGGAGGTGACTTGGTATACACTGTTCAGGAATTAAACCAAAGGGACAGATGAGGGAGTAGCAATTTGCAAGAAATACAGCACCTGATATCAGGTCAAAAAGGAGGACAAACATCAAGACCAATAATAAGACAAAACTGCAGCCCGAGTCAGAAGCTCACTTACATCCCTGACCTTTAAAGTAAAGGAAGATTAGAGTGCAAATTAATCTAACAATTAATGTAGCTTAGAAAATTATCCATTTTCAAAGAAAATATCCTGTTGATGATGAGATGTTCTCCAACAGAGTATTAATGTGAGAGGAAATCCCAGTATCAGGTCTGTGGCTACCATGATACACAGATTGTATGACAAAGCAAAGAAACAGTTGCCATTTTGTTTATTCTCAGTAAATGCAACAGTTTAGCAAGCAAAACAAATAGTAAGATAAGGAAATAGTAAGGTAAGTAAATAATAAAATCTAAGGCAGATAACTCTGCTAGCAAAAGTAACTGCAGGACTTGCCATTTTATTTTAATAATAAAAAACTAAGGTAGATAACTCTGCTAGCAAAAGTAACTGCACAACTTGCCATTTTATTTTCTCTTTACTAACCACTGCTTAAAAGGTTACATTTAACAAGCATAGGAGAACAAAACAAAACTGATGCAGTTTTGTGTGTGTGTGTGTGTGTGTGTGTGTGTGTGTGTGTGTGTGTGTGTGTGTGTGTGTGTGTGTGTGTGTGTGTGTATGCATATGTGTGCAGACATTAAATATTTACATAACATATATTTGTATATTCTGAAAGGAAATTGCATCTTCTAAAAATAATTATATATCCTACAGTAACTGTGAATTATTAAGCTGAAGAACCATTTTACATTAAACTATAAACAAGAATATAGTACTAGTAAAACAAATATATTCCAATTTAACAGCCTGATTTCTAAATGGAATAATGCTCTCCAGGGTGGGCATCACAGAAGAAATAATAGACACTCCAAAGGTGGAGAAAATCTCCACCTGCAGCATTGAGTGGTGGGCTGTTTTCCCTAATAAAGCCCACTCTGTTCAATATTACTGCCACCAGACACATTAAGAAAAGAAGATGAGAGACTTGAGGAGAGACAGAATAAAAACTGAGAGAGGAGGAAAAGGTGGATATGAATCTTTCAAAAGCTAGTTGGCATACCTCTCAACCTCTTAGCGCAAAAAATCTGGATAAAGCCTCACAGAATTGAGGGACAAAGGCCCAAAAATTGGACCACATTTTAAATATTGCTCTTATAAACATAGAAAGTTGCTAGAATAACAGAATTCATCTTAGCATGCATTTTTCTAAAGGAAGCACAATTGTACATCATTATTTAGTGACTTCAGTCTTCACATCATCCCAGTGATTTGCCAGAAAATCACAAATGTTATGAGGCACAGACCAAAAATACGAAGCAAAAATCTGGGCAATCTGTAAAAATCTGTACAGTTGAGAGGTATGCGCAGTGGTTGGGAGATTCTATACTCCAGGACCGAGATACAGCGGGAGTCAACAGAGGTCTTAGACCATGAGGTAGCTCATCTAAGTGATGTGGGACTGCACCAGAAAGAAGAAATTTCTGCACATGGTCTGAGTCAATGCAAAAGCTGTTATGAATGTTCAGTTTAAAGCAACTTTTACAAAAGTGGTCATCCATCTGTCAGGTTTAGAGTAGATAAAGAGTAAATAAAAAGACAAAGATGGTGATGTGGGACTTTATAAGAGCTGATTATGCTGACTAAGAAAGAGATGGTCCAGTGCAAGTTAGGAGACTGGGCCGCAAATCAAGGAAACGCATTCAGTTTGGAAGTGGATCAGGGTTGTAGTACTCGGGGATGAAGGCAAGGCTGTGAACAAGGGTCTATATTAGATCACTGAATGCTTAGGTTAGCGAACGGTGATTAATCGACCCCATGTAAGTGAAAGCTTACAAAACTGAACTGTCAGAACAGCGATTTTTTTCCCTTGGAAAAAAAAAGAAAACACTTTAATACATGATATTAAGTGGGGGTCTTCACCCTCCCACACCCCCCCTACTTAAATATACCAATTCTGAGACCACACTATAGTGCAGAAAACGCCAAACTACCAAAGTGGCCAAGCGATGAATCCATAGCAGTGAATGTTAGTGTGCATTTGCTGTTGTGACTTCAATTTTTTTCGATATTATGAAATGTCGAACTAAGCCGTTTGAGTTTTCCAATTCAGACATTGTCCGAACGACATTTTAATAGTAAACCAGTAATATGCACTAATTAGTTGTTAGGCCAACTGATGAACCTTGGAAGGCAGAATGGACAAGCTCATTCAATGGATGCTGGTTGGATTGAGACAGGCATGAACTGTACCAGTCCCATTAATGGAGGGGTTTAAATGAAAAAGACATGGTCTGGGAGTAGGTGTAAGTCTCACTATGACTGATAGTGGTAACTATCATAGTGAACATGTGGAAAGGTGCATCCTAACTTTGAAGGCATCGTCAGCCCTGTGGTGACGTGACTCACTCATCCCTCTACACAGAAGTAGGGTGTTAGAGCCATCATAATTTCATCATAGCTGGAATTCTGGTATGGACATAAGCAACCTTTGAGAAGATATTCAGTGAAGTTTCTATTGCTAATTATACAATTAAACATATGTTTTCATATTTCTGTAAATATTTCAATAAACATGTGCTCACAGAGTGATTTCTAATGTGAATACTTATGACTGGTTAACAAAAAATGTTTTAACAATACATGCCTAGGTTGTATATTTTCCAATATATGGCAATTTGCTTGTGAACATATAGCAAAAAATATATTTGGGGGTTTGTGAGTATTATAATATTTATTATTATCTATTGAAATGCCATTATGCACTGACTGTTATCACAATAAAGAATACTTCTTACTGATAACATTTGTGGAGTTTTAATAGCTTTTATTGTTCACAAAATATTTACATTTGTTTATTTTATTTTATTTATTGACATTTGTTAACCGGGTTAGTCCAACTGGGATTGGGACCCATTTTCAGTGGAGACCCGAGGAGAAAAGCTCCATGAAATACAACAATTTACAATCACTAAGTAGGTCTTTTACAAGCACAATTTACACTAACAGATGATATTACTTAAAGAAAAGTTACACAGTGTTGAATATGAACAAAATTGATTTAACTATAGATAGGTTAGACAAATCAAAAAAAAAATTTTAAAGGCAGTATACCTGTATTATATTACAGGGTAGCAGTGTTTTTTATATATTTACATTACTGGTTTGTTTTGTCAGTGCAGGTATCAGAGATTTGGGGAGAAAAAAAATTGGTATGATTTGGTCAAATCAGTTGAAAAAAAAAAGGATGGGGTAAAGACATAGGGGATGGGGAAAGTTATCAGGTTGGGGCTTGGCATGGACAGATTTTAGATTTTAGTAGGTGAGCCTTGAGTTTTTCTTTGAAATGGGATGGGTGAATGATGGAACAGATGTCCCTGGGAAATTTGTTCCAGGCTAGGGCAATGGAGGATTTGTAGAGGTATTTGTCGATAGTTTTTTTGGTTTGGTGGGTTTGTAGTAGTAGTTGGTTAGAGGTACGAAGAGTATGAGGAGGAGAATAGATTGAGATGAGAGAAGAGAGGGTAGGGCAGGATTAAGGTTTGTAGAGAAGGGAGTGTAGCATTTGAAGTTGAGATAGCTGCAATAAGTGGGGAAATTCAAGCCAGTGTAGGGAGTTAAGTGATAGGCAGTGGTGTGCATTAAATGACGAGTTGGTGACAAATCTAGCTATCATATGGTATGTTTGTGCAATTTAAATTATTATTCAGAAAATGCTCTGGAATGTAAGATATATGTAGACTGCTAGAGGAGTGACATTCCACACCACATAGATGTTGATGAATTAAAAACAGTGCAAGAAATGTCATGGAGAGAATACCGAGGGGAAGGCTTGCAGCATTTATTGAAGGCAATAAATCCAGCAGCAACAACACCTTTTTATTCATAGCCATAGTGTGTTGTTAGTCAAAACTGACCCAGCTTTATGACTGAATTATAGGCAAACCTGACAGTGCAATAATGAAAGAAGCTGTCTACCTGGACTACAGTAAGGCATTTGAATTTGTCCTACACAGGAGGATGATGGGAAAATGGAGGGACTGGGGTTAGGGCTAACACTGATAAACTCTGTAGCTAAACGGTAGGTCACAGAGGGTTTTACAGAGGAGGACAGAAGCTATGAAACTGATTAAATTAATACCCCGTGGGTCTGTCTTGGGTCCACCACTCCTCAATATTTCTGCCTCAGGCAAACTTCATGGAAAAAAAGAATAGACTCAGACTCTTCTCTGAAGACGGTGCTTAGGTTGGCAGTACAGTGGAGGATGGGGAAGCAGTCTAACAAATGAGTTGGCAAAAAAAGATTAAGTGAGCAGAGAGATGGCAGTTGAGGTTCAGTGCAACCTAGGAATAGTACTACTGTTAGGGCTTAATGACCTTGTTGCGATGTATCATTTGGGGGTGGGGAGTGGAATTTATGGCATCACAGCAAGTGAAGTCAAGGGCAAAACCATTAGCAAATCTTGGTTAAGCAGTTTGAGAACTGTGCCTGCTTGGGCACATTTAACAATATTAATGAAGCAATTAGGTATATTGTCAGGTCCCAAGCAGAAAGTGTATTTGGTCTCAGCACTTTCAGTAAATAATTGTTAAAAATAATTGAGGGAATAAATTATTCAGATGTTCTGGGGCTTTGATCAGAAGTCTAAGGGGTGAAGTTGACATTAAGTATGTTTGAAAGGATACTGATGATGTCTGTGGGGTCAGAATTGGAGGCTTCATTATGACTAAGTTCTGAGCAATGCAGGTTCTTTTTTTTTTCAGTTTTTTAAAATGGTTAAAAAAATATTTAAAATCATCTATGACTTCCTAGTCCAGCCTAGGTTTATGGGCTCATTTAGTGGGCCTGGTAGTGTTACTTAGTTTTGTTTGCATTGCTTTTGAAATTATCCTTGAGAAGAGGGAGATGGATCTTCTAAATAATGATACTTGGGTGAGATGGCAGAACACGATAGCGGTGCAAAAAATCATGTGGGGGGAAACCTGAGGGGATCTTTCTAAACAAGAAAAAGGAAGGATAAATGAGGGGAACACATGCAGCAGACTGCAGGGACTAACTACTAAATGAATCATGCAAGTACTTCATCACAGAGAGGGATGTGTACTTAAAGCATGGACTTCCTGTATTACCAGTAGATATGAAATCCAGGTAGGTATTCAGGAGATATGGGACAGATGGAAAAAGGGGTAAAGCGAAGTAGGGATGGACAGAATGCAAAATGTTAAGGAAGTTAAAAGGGAAAACTAGATATGCTTACTGTCTCATTCTGTTATTAAGTAAAGGTAATGATGTAATGCAAGTATAAATTCACTGCATTTCTGTGAGGGCTTACCTTGTACTATTGAACTTAAACTAGTGCTTATTTCAATTGTTTTAATACTCTAACATACTCTGTTCTTATGATATGGAGCTTTCCTCCTCAGGCCTCCACTGAAAAGAGACATTGTTCGACTGCCCAGATGGACTATACCAGTTAACAAAAGCAAATAAATAAATAAAATTGTTAAAGGTGTCTCAGTGGTTTTAATCTCCCCTCTGCATATCTCTTGTACCAGTATTACATTTCTTTTTAGGAAATGAATCAGTAACTGGATTTTTAAAACATTTTAAAGCAAATTGCATTTACTTATGTATTTATTTATTTACTAACATTTGGTGACCGGTAAAGTCCAAGTGGGTCGGGAACCGATTTTCAGAGGAGGACTGGGGAGAAAATCTCCTGAAACAAATATAGACTATAACAGATTTTACGTTTTTAACTAAACATTACATGCATTATTAGAGCAGATGCAGACATAATAGATCTTACAGTATTACCAAAACCTACAATACATTTATAGGACTATACAATTTATCTTGTGAGTGGAATGCAATTTATGGTAGATTACACGTCAATTTTTAACTTGTAGCATTGCTAGTAGAGCAGATAGGTTTTAAAATAGAGTAGTTGGGCTTGGTAGTATAAAGGATTAGAAGTTTAGTAAGGATAGTAATGGAAGTAAGGGAAGTTATAGACAGTGATGAGAGATGGTGGGGTGGTTAATGTGATTAGTCTGTGATGTGTATGAGAGGAAAAAAAGTTAGAGATAAGATAGGGAGGTTAATATGATCGCTATTATATGAGCTGTAGAGGAAATGTTAGTGAGAGGTTTGACAATAATAAGATTGAAGTTGTATTGACAGTAGTGCATGAAAGCTAGAAAGGAGGAAATTAGAAGAAATAAAATATAAATCAGTTGCCAGGTGATGAGGGGGGTTAGCATGAAATGAAAGGCGGAAGTTAGAGGACATGTATTGAGTATTTTGCACATAGGGTCAAGATGTCAGTTACACAGTGACAATCATCTAGAATCAGTGTTCACACTGCTGGGCGTCTATCCCTGGCACAGTTTTTCTTCCATACCACACATACATGCACTCACACCTATGGTCAATTTAAAAAGCCCAATCCAACTACTGCATATTTTTGGCATGTGGAAGGAAACTGGAGCACCTCATGAAAACCCATGCAGGGAGGACATGCAGACAACACACAAAAGGCACCCCAGCCAGGAATCAAACCAGAGAATGTCTTGCTGTAAGGTGCCAATACTACCTGCTGCACAACTGTGCCCCCCACCTTTAATGCACCTCAGGCTTGTTTCCATTAACTTATAATCAATTTAGGAATCAAACCATGTCCAGATTACTTTGATTGCTGCAAAATGTGTGCAGTTCTATGCAACTAAAATAAATATTCAGGTTTTGAATTAGCTGTCTAGGTTGAAAGTACTATTTTGGAATCTTTGCATCTCTTCTAAACCTCATGACTTTAAAAACACTTCCTGTAGACATTTTATCAAATGCAGGAGGCATTTCCTAATTTCTGATAGGTAACATTACTATGTTTGTACTTTTTGATACAGGTTTTTATGTATATTTCTCTTTTGAGGTAAATAGCTATGCCTTATAAACATGCGTATGTACACATTATGAATGGGTAATTTTGATTTATATAATCTAAAAATACATAAAGATAACTGGTGTGGATAACCTTCTGCTGGAGTTGTAAATAGCTATAGTAAAAGACTAAATCTGATATCGAATGAAGTACTTCTGTACAAACTGCGGCCGAGCCAAGCAAAATGGTTCCTGCACTCCATTCAGGAAAATATTAATTAATTTCTTTCATTTCTTTCGGTTTCACATTTATTTATATCCATCAGTTAACTTTCTGCAGACATGAAAAGTTTGGTTAGAGTGGAGTATTAGTACATGTCTTAATTTGATGCTTGTAGCTCCAGCCTGATTACTAGGATTTTAGGCAAGTAGTGGTGTTTCTGATGACTAAAGGTGCACACAAATTCAAAACCTACATGTGCCAACAGAAACAGATTCTTAAAGATTTGCATTTCAGATTTTTATTTTTTAGTACATAATCTGAATAGCTGCTGATTGAGTGCCTTGTATTAAAAGTGTAGTAATTAGAATAACAACTCTTCCTGGATTAACCCTGGCAAGGAGGCAGGAAATAGTACTCATGTTCTCATGGTATGATTGAGCACACCCACTAGAATGAATGGAAACAGAAAGTAATGTGAATTCTAGCATTCTTACTGGTATTCTCACTGTTTGTTCCTTATAACAGATTTTATCTTCATATTGACATGAACACACAGTCTGTGACATTTTATGGTACTTCACACCCACAAATTGTTGTTGTCTTACTCATCTTAGTAAGACAATAACTGCTTTATTTCTGACTACACTGCCGGGAAGAACTTGAAACCCTGTGCCAGAATAATTCATGCAAACGGAATTCCTAACACACCCATATTGTGCTATGCCTTGTTTTCAGTCTCTAAACAGCAGTCAATGGAAGGTCATTTTTTAGAAACAAAGCTCTTGTGTGCTTTCACCTGGAAAAAAATACACGTGATTAAGTGACAATCAGAAATTATGCATGAATGAAAAGCTGTTTACCATCCATTATCCCAAAAATGTTAAAGAAATCTAAATACTAGAAGAAAACTCTTATTTGCAGAGCTAAAAGTTATTTGATTTGTGCGTGGAAACATTAAGCATTACTGAACTCAGATTGCTGCATGTCTCTGCAGTGTTTTCCCCAGTGTCATAGTGCAATTCCATAATAAGGAAAACAGGAATGAATCATGGCTGTCTCCTCTATCCATTATTAGTCCCAAAGCATAATGACTGTTCTCGAGGCTAAACAACTCAGTTGTTATGGGTGCAAATTCTGGCAATGTTCTATCAGAGAGTATGGCCTTTTAACGACATATCTAACAACACATAATCTCCAGGGGCATTTTCCAGTTTTTATTGAAAGATTATGTTGTATGTCAAGCACAGTGACATTTGAATGGTACTTACCATAGCTTCATCCAGCCATAAGAATACAAACCTTTATCCTGCTTGAGGAATAAACTGGAAACCATACTAAGTAGGTTTCCCTCTGCTAGGTGAGAGAAAGCACCTCCAGTCCATTACAACACAAAATGTCATTTTATGATAGTCAAGTAATTCCCATGATGCATTTTGTCTCTTTCCCAGTATTCCATCTCCAGTTGTTGATATTTCTTAAGCTATTAGGCACTCCAGCTATCTCTCAGTCAGTATCCAAATATAATTACTTATCATCTCCACTGTTTACACAAGTTCAATTTTAATCCTTAAAACTCCTTTGCTTGTGTCACAATAGCCCTGCAAATGTTGCTTTTAAATGTTTACCTGGGAGCGCATATACTGAAAATACATGTTTCCCATTTGTACAGTTAAGGGCAAATACACCACACAGTAACTCACTGGTTTGCCTTCACACCTGTTTTACTTTATTTTTCTCATTGTAAGGTTACTGCACCTAAGAGAATGAACAGTCAGGAAAATACAATCTCTCTATCTCTGGGAGATTCCTGTCTTGGAGAATATGTAAAATAATACAAGTGGCCATTCCGTCTTATAAAAGTCATATAACAGGGTCGTTATCAAATGTAATATGCAAAATTAAATCAGTTCACAAAAACATGTAAAGAACCAATATGTTATCAATGATCTGAACAATAAGCAGACAGATATAAGAGGAAAGGTGAAGGGCATAGCAAATCAGTGTAGTATATTTTCAGGTGAAAAGAAAATGTAACACAATAAGTAATACAGTTCTGCAAATAAGAAACAAAATATATGAGGTGCTCATTATTACTCTAGCAATTACCTGTGTGCCAGATTTCTGAGGATTTGAAATGATGTAATTAAAATAAGTGACAAGTAAGAAATATATAACAGCACTCACATATTTAAGGTGCAGTAGATCCTAACAGTGAAAAATAGCGAGACATTAGAAGTTTAGACCTAACATATTGATTACTGCTGCAGAGGAGACTCTGTAGATTCTCCCTAGATATAAGAAACACTTAAATTGACTGGAAAATACCCAGAAGAACCTTTGATATAGGTGTAAGGTATGTGTAAGATATGGGAATCAGAAGAATTGGTGACACATGGAAACATTATGAGGAATGGCCTGGGCACTACAGATCACCTGGAAGTTAAGTGAATGGAAACTCACCCTATTGCTGTACTGCAGAACCTTTGGACCGGATGGACCCTTGAAGACAATATGTGTGGAATCCATGCCTCCTGTTGCCTCAGGTAAATGGGCAGCATTGCAGGATGCCTACATTTTGACAGCTCTCCTGTGCAGTCCTGGGAAACTACATAGGCTCATCCACATGCTGTACTATAACTGTCAGGATCTGATTCGGGATTTGGGATACAGACATCTACAATATCATTCATGTGTTATTGTTAGGTCACTGTAATATCGTTGTAACTAAAATGTTACGGTTATACATAGCTTAGTATCCACGGCAATTTACATATCACTCTTCCCCCTCAGTTCTACTTGCTGGTGACACTATTCAACAGCGTATTTACAGATGATGGACACAATGTACAATTTTTAGTGCACTGGCTCAGATGGCTGCTGCTAAACTACATAATGCTTCTTCAGATAACCATGATTCTCAGTATAAATGTACCCATTTTGTACATTTCTGAATCCCTCTGCCATCATTTACATGTACCACTTGGTTCAGTTGTATGGTGCTCCACATTTCATTGGCTTTGTGCACTTATTGACATGTGCTGCACACAATACTGTTTTGACCTTTGCATGATGGTGCTGTCCATATCTTTGAATCACCCAGACCTTCATTGCTGGTGCTACATATGCTAATTATTGCCATTTCAGTTGGCATAGAAAGATAAAACTTAGATTATGATCCAAGTGACTTGAACTTGTTTAGTTGCTCAGGTGCCTGCTGGAGCTGGTAGATGAGGGAGAGAAGTGAAGATCTGTGCTCACTTGTTCTCTGAGGGAAGGCATACAAAAAACAATGATTTCCTTGGTAGAGATTAAACAGATATGTATGATATGCTCTTCCTAGCAGGAGGGGCTATTTGCTACCTTATATCACTTCAGGTAGTATGTGACAGTCCCACACTATGTTCATTACACATGTTCTTGAAGGACTCTTACTAGCCATGCACAGAGGGTGCAGAATCTAAGCCTCCTGATAGCTGTTTTAATGATGGCTCCTCTCAGCTGGCTTTCACTGAAGTGAAGGAAAATGAGTGTAACAGATGGCCAGGAGGAGAGCTGATGGCTAGTGGCAGTAGGGATCAAAAAAGTATTGTCCTGCGCAATATGCTAAATGTCTATGATTTCTAGCCTTAGTATTTAATTGACAGTTCATGATTTTCGAAGATGTGCTATTAGATGGTGATTAAAAAAGGCTTACTTAAGGAACTTTTATATATGTGAAATTGTCATTTGGTTTGCAATATGAAACCAGTTAGAAAGTGTTCCTTTAAATGTAGGAACATTTTTAATATTCTTTCAGTTTCTATTGGCCTAGGGCTTAAAGTATTAATTGAGGAACATCATAGATATTTATAATTTGCTTTTACTTTTTTGGATCATTTTTTCACATAGAAGGTACTTTGCTACGGCATCAGGAACTTTTTATCTTTTTTACAATAAAACCCATGTTTTAATGGGGAAACATTCCAACCTCTCTTGGTAATCAGGGTCTTAAGCCTGTAATACTCATAGCTGGGAACCTTTGGGGTGTTTCTAGTTAATATGTCTAGTGAGGTATATCCTGAAGGGGTGCTATGCTCAGTAATTGGCCTAATTAATGTTGCATACTGGAGAACGATCATCTTTTACAGCTAGATGATAATCCCGAGGTGACTAGCTATGCTAAGCAGCAATTTTCTAACTCCTTTTTTCAAATGATGATCAAAAGCTAGGGAATTATCAACCCAGTTTCCATGGTCCCTAAAACCTTTTCACTTTGAAGTGTAGAATTGTCTATACTGTATGCTGAGGAGAAGGACTTTGAATCAAATGGGACAAAACTGCACTTTTTTACATTTAATGTGAGCCTGTTTTCAATACACCAAACAATTATGTGTGTAAGTTCTTGCTGAAGGGTTAGAGTATCCTGGGAGACTTGACAGTAACTCCCATTTTGCAGTCATCTGCAGACGTAATTAGCCATGAGTCCTGATTTCCATTCCAGTGATCAAAAAATAATTGCTGAAAAGGAAGGGGTCCAACAGTGAGCTCTAGTAATACCACTAATTACCTTCATACTTTCTAATGAGACATCTGCCACTCATACTGTATTGATTCTGTGTTTTAGCCAGTTCGATGTCCATTTTACCACATTACGATCTATTTAATTAACTGTTTCCAGCATTGTAAATTTGACCAATGCAACAAGCTTCTGGATACATCTGTGACCCAGGCTATCCAGTGATGTATACAGCCATTATACATCTCTCAGCTAAGATGTTGTCAGCATCACCTAAAATTAACTCTGGCACTTATAATCAGTGAAACTACCAATCTGGAATAAGACTTGAATTGACTCTGTCTTTTGTATAAAATGCAGTCATAAAACCTCAGTTGGCTATGCAGTTGTTCTATAATTATTTTAGTCCAAAAGGCTTATTTTGAAGGATTAACTCCCCCCAAAAAAACTTTATTAGGGCTGACATAGTGCATAACTCTAAATCATCTAGGCCTACCCCCCCCGAGAGAATGGCAGAGTAAGATGATTCTATTTTACCCTGGACTTCTATCCTGCACAGATAATCCCCAGGATTCACGAAGCTCCATGCAAGAATAAGACTATTTTTGCACCGAGTGTTTCGTGCCCATTTAGAATAGCAGCGTGCCTTGCATGTGCATGAAGGAGCACTGTTATTTAATCTAAACGGACACAAACCAGGAGCGAGTGCAGATGGCATGTGTCAACAGTGCCTGCACATGTAACACACTCCCATCACTCAGAAAGTGCCATACGGCACTTTGTGATACTGATGAGTGTCAATTTATATAATATTAGAGCCTGGCTCTAATATTATATAGTAAACAAGTGTCCACAGACACTGAAAAAAAAAAAAACACAAACACCTAGAAGGCAGCAGTCTTCAAGTACACACCCCCAGATATATGCACTCTTGCCCTACATGCATGGAAGCAGTAGGGCAAGAGGAAAGCAATCAAAAATTAAAAAATATATATTTTTTTCATCAAATAAATCCAATATTTAAGCGGTGCACAGCTTGTTTGCACCACGCCCCACTATGCTTAGCCTGGCTGAAATCCTGAAAATGATAGACAAGTGCTACTCAGTGGCGGCTGGTGACTTCAAATCAAAGGGGGGCTGCAGGAGACAGCTGAATGGGTGGGGCCAATGGGGAGGGGTGTGGTCAACTAGAAAGGGGAGGAGCTATGCTCAAAACCACAAAAACTAACTTTAATTAAATACGCTGCCCTGGGTGGCAAACCGTCATTATGAGAGTCCAATCAAGACAAAAATAAGTGTAGAAGAATAAAAATATTTCAATGCATTGGCTGCATGACAGCTTACTTAATATCTAGATGGAAACAAAAGGTTGTGAGGCATGAAAAAATAAATTACTTTTTAAATCCATTACTGGAATGCCAGTCAAAATCAAGTATAAGAAAAACCAGGAGCACTCAACTCAAACCTCTTCTCCTTGCACTGTAGTTCTAATTATAATTTATATTCAGCTTTATTAAAGTACCAAGTAACATGCTGAAAGTAGAAATCTCTGTGATGCCCCCACTTGCAAAAATGTTTCTTATCCAAAAAAGACCTGCTGCCTGACAACTGTCTACTTGTTTCATGGGGAAAACATGAAAGTAAAAAATGAAAAGCAAACAAGAAACAAGCTCAAGATACACTGCTTAAAGGATTACTGTGCAGGTTATGGACCACACATGATTGGCATTCTGTTTAATTTATGGGTAAAGTCTGTAGAGATGACTTGAAGTCTCCAACAAGTGTAATGAGCTTTTTAAAATAATGGAATCCTGTCCTTTAATACCCAAGGCTTATACATTATCTAGTCAAGTATTCTCTGCATGGCAACAACAGAAAGGCTTTCAATGTTGGCAGTTCTTTAACAGTATGCTTATTAAAGCTTACTTGCATCTTACAATCTCAGACAAGCTTACCTTATGGTCATTAAAGTATTGCTACTTAAACACAGAGCAACAGGCACTTTGAGTAATAAGCATAAATCAACAGTACAAAAATATGACAGAAACCAGACAATTCTGCAAAATCAAGGACAGATGAAAAGCCACTGTAGTACTTCTGTCTACCTTGGATGGGGGGGATACACTGCACATTTACACTGCATAACTACTCCTTGCCTTGCTTGGACACATCCAGAGTCACTACATGGTGGAGTGGGGTGCAACAAGTATGTCACAATTTGAAATGTCTCTGGCTGACTGTGATGGCCCTGACACATTTGTCATACCTCTCAACCTCAGAGCAAGAAATCTGGACAAAGCCATACACAGAAGTGGGACAAAGGCCCAAAAATAAGGACAATTTTTAAATATTGCTCTAATAAACTTAGAAAGATAATAGAATATGTCTTGTATTAGTATGACTTTTCTGAAGGGTATAAAATCGGAAACTCAAATGTCTGTCATTATTTTCTAACTTCAGTCTTTAGCGATTTGTCACTAATTTGCCAAAAAACACAATTTTATGAAAAATGGACCAAATGTGATGCAAAAATATAAAATAGCCACACAATACAGCTGGGAACCTGTCAAGGAAGGGACATTTTAATATTAGTACTGCTAACTTGAGCAGCTGACAAAATAAAAGAATCTACATGCATTTCAAGTAATCCATAACTTTGATTATTACAGTTATTTCTTAATTGTAAACCCTCCATGTTTTCTTCCAAAATTGCTATTTTGCGGAGGGATTATTAGGGGGAAGAGCAACATTTTGAGCCAAAATCAGGGACAGTTGAGAGTTTGGCTATGCCTAATTCTATAAAGCAATTTATTTGCATGTACCTCTCAACCTGTTAATGCAGTAAATCTGAACAAGGCCAAATATATTGGGGGAACATATAAACAGTACTAAAAATTGCTCTTGTATAAATTGAGACAGTTGATAGAATAACAGTTTTTACTTTAGCATGCATTTTTCTGAAGGTTATGAAGTCTGAAACTCAGTGTATCATTATTTAGTAACTTAATTCCTAAACGATTTGCCAGAAGACAACAAATTTTATGAAGAACAAACCAAAAATAAGAAGCAAAAATCTATTCATTCTTTGAAAATCTGGACAGTTGGGAGGTATAGATTAGCTGGGCCTGTCTGAGCTTGCTGCCCTTCCCCCCTGACAAAATCATGGTTGAATGGAGCCTCTGCAGCCATTCCAATGAACCATTACTTGGCTATTTCACTCCATTTACCATAAACACTAATGTGCATACTGCTTTACTTCTATGATGAGTTGGACTTCATTTGAAAGTTTTATTTTGTATTTTACAGCACAAACACTAAGTCATCTACTAAACAAAGCAATGCAGTCTCACAATGAAAACTTAGCATTAAAACTTCTCTGCCCTTGAAACTCACATTCATTGAAACAGCATTGAAACCCACATTCAAAGAAAATACATTTTGCCAGTGGCAGATACAGATTAATTTTGGGTTGTTTTCAAATCATAGGCCCCTTGCATATGAAACATACATGTGTTCTTTAATACATCTTCCTCATTGTACTAAATTATATTCCTTGTACACTATATTACAGTTGTTAGAGGGCGTTTTAAATTTGTTTTGAACATTTTTCCAGTAAGCAATGAAACAAAACGCATACACCCATAATGGCAAAACTGCCCAGTTCAGAACATTTATCATAAAAGTCTACTCAGACTTCCACAGTCCACCATTATTAGTAAATATGCATAATTCTACAGTCCACCATTATCAGTAAATACGCACAATTCTACAGTCCACCATTATCAGTAAATATGCACAATTCTACAGTCCACCATTATCAGTAAATATGCACAATTCTACAGTCCATTATCAGTAAATATGCACTATCGCTGAAGAAGTAAAAGTCATGTAAATAATTCCACATCAAAGAAATCTGTAACTAATGAAGAGGTTGCTGCTAGCAAACACCTTTATATTTCATGGTTTCATCAAAAAATAAAGTGTCTGTTGCCCCTCAGGAATAAATTGCCTATATTACATTAAAAAAATGATAAGCTCGTAATATTGCAAGAGGAAATGGATGGCAAACTGATAACGGACTCATAGTTAGTATCTTCACCAAGGAGAACATTCTCCGTACGGCAGCATCCACCCCTTATGGGAGTAGAACCCACAGCCTTCTGCATCAAAAGCAAGTACACAACCTGTTGTGCTATTAACAAGGAAAACCAACTTCCCTTAAGCAACACTAAACCTCTGTTTCCCTACAGCTCTCAGCTCCTTGTAAAATCTACTCAATACTCAACTTTGCAGCACAAGAAAACGGGAAAAAGCCAAAATGTATTGGGGGGGGGCTCAAAAGCCGAAAAACCAGGGACACAAACATTGCTTGTATAATCTTGGAAAGTTGCTAGAACCATGCATTTTACTGCCAAGGCCCCTGTGCAAAACAATCAGAGCAACATACCACTACTCCAAATCAGCTGCTTTGTAAAAGAGGAAGACTGAATCTTAAATGGCTATCATTTAGTGAATTCAGTTCATAGCTGTCGACCTCTTAGTACAAAACACCTGGACAAACCCAGTAATGAGGGAATGCAGCCCTCAAACATATTCAGTGAATTCAGTTCTTGCATAGCTGTCAACCTTAGCACAAAAAACCTGGATGAAGCCAATAATGGGGGAATACAGTCCCAAAAATAGGGACAAATTTCAAATATTCATCTTATAAACTTAGAAAATTGCTAGAATAAAAGGTTGTATTACGGTTGTGTTACTATGTATTTTCTGAAGAATATGAAGTCTGAAATTCAAATGCCTGTCAATTTTACTGCTGACAGAACAAAAACAATTTTCAGCAGAGACCCAGGGAGAAATACTGCAGACACATCTTTGTAAAATGACAGGGTACCAGAGCAAATCCACACAAACACAGGGAGGAGATGCAGACTCCACACAGAAGGCACCCCAGCCAAGAATCAAACCAGAAAACCTATAGCTGTGAAGCAACAATACTACCACTGCACCATCAAATATGCAAGGAATTAAGCATTCAGAAACCTGAAGTCTGAAATTCAAATGCCTGTCAATTTTATTTAACATTTGTTAATCAGGACAGTCTGATTTGGAACAAAAAAAAAAACAATTCTCAGCAGAGGCCCAAGAAGAAATAATGCAGACATGTCTTTGTAACATGGGAGGACACAAAAGCAAACCCACACAAACACAGGGAGAAGATACAGACCCCCCCCACAAAGAAGGCACCCCAGCCAAGAATCAAACCCAAAAACCTGCAGCTGTGAGGCAACAATGCTACCACTGCACCATCAAATATCAAGCATTGCAGCATTTACAAACCACAGATATTATGAGGAATAGATCAGATCAAATATGAGGCAAAAATCTGCAATTTTTTTACAAATGGTGGTGGGTAGGGAATTCAGGTCTTTAACACCTGCATACAAGGTACAGGGTTCAAGCCTGAGGTATTCCCTACCACACCACCATGAGTCTAACCACCAGTATATTGCAGCTGGGGCATTCACACACACACACACACACACACACACACACACACACACACACACACACACCTGTCTGCAAAACCACCATAAATCCTAAACGCATCTTCCCCTGACGAGACTGCAGCTGAAAGCCCGTGCAAATCTGACCCTGCCCGTTGCGAGATCTTCCCCTGCAGCAAACTCCAATCCAAACCCGAGATCCTTCCCCCTGCTGATGTTGCAGTCCAACCCCGACACGTTTCCCCAGGCAGTCTATGCAGTTTTAAACTGCATAGACTTGTGGGAGCACTCCTGTCCATGTTTCTCAATCAGGACTGCTGCTGAGACAATCTGCGCATGCTCCAGACTGTCTCAGCAGCAGTCTGTGAAATTTTAAAATATTTTTTTCTATTTATTTCTTTTTATTTTTTTTGTTTGAAATTGAGGGGGCTGCAGTCCGGCAGTCCAATAGCACAGGCCACCCCTGGTGCTACTGTGATAGAAAGCTTAAGCTGCTGTAGCATAGTGGTACTGCCAGGGTATAGCATGTTGAACATGCCCAGTTTGAATTCCCCCCTCTGTCAAATTATTTAATAAACTTTTAAGGAATTTGGATGATAGATGTCAATCATATGGCTCATGTATAGCACAGTAGGTGTGGGAATATGTTCATAGGTTCATAGGTAGGTACTAGGCTATTGGCCCTAGGGCCTATATAAGCCTAGCCAAATGGTGCCCTGGCTTTTGCCAACCAAGAAAATTATTTTCCTGTGCCTCTGTCAAGCAGAGCCACAGAAGTGATTACCGGGGTGAATTTCTTATCTCCCATCCAATCATCAAGATTTTTCTTGAAAAGTGTTAATGAGGAGCTTTGTTTGATATAGATAGGTAGTTTGTTCCAGAGTATGGAAAGTCTTGGAGACAGGAATCTATCCCTCCAGCATGTTCTGTTTATTGTGGTGACAAGGTTTAGGTCCCTAGAGCATGTAGCTTGGAGGGATTGGGATTTCTTTATGTGGAGCATGTCCAACAGCTCTGGGTTTGACATAGCTTTGTATGTTAGGCAGAGATCACCTCTGAGTAGGTGATATGTGATAGAGTAGAGCTGGAGTTTTTTGAGACGGTCTGTATAGGGCATTTGTTTGAGGCCGGTAATCCTCTTTGTGAGGTATTTCTGTGGCCTTTCCAGTTGTAGATGTCTTGTGAGGTACATACCAAAAGGGCGTTGTACTCTATAATGGGTCTAATGAGTGATGAGTAGAGGGGAACAATGACCTCTTTTTTCCTGGATTAGAAACCTTTTGTGATGAGGTTTGCCACGTAGAAGGATTTCCTGACTACTGTGGTGATGTGATTATCAAAGGAGAGACTTCTGTCCACGTGTGTCCCAAAGTCTCTTATCACACTTTCGGTGTTAAGTAGACTACCGCCTATGTGGTAGTTCATGAGTACAGAGTTTTTACCCAAAGGGATGACAATGCACTTTTTGGCATTGAGCTTGAGGCCATGGCTTTGACACCAGGCATCTGTCTCAGTGAGGCCCTATTGTAGGATGTCCACATAAAATATAAATGTAAAAAATAATTTATAAATTTAATGAAAAAAACAGATTTAAGCAATGCTTTGCTAGTGTAAGCATTCCTTACCTGCTTTAAGCTCTGCTTAGCTGGTGCAAGTATTGCTATGTAGATTTGTGCAGAGCTAAGCATAGTTCAGCATATTAAAACTGGCCAATCAAGAAAAAGTGTGGGAAAACTGACCTATTTAAACCGCATCGGAAATAATACAACCATAACCATTTGGGATTCCTCACAGCAGGACCAAAATGTCTGGCGTTGGTGAAGGTGTTCACTTCAGAGTGCAACATTGGGGCATCCAGGAGTACAGGCTCATGGTTGGGCTGCTAGTTAAAAACCATGATGGCAGGCTACAGCGGGGCCAGTACCAGGGCTTGCAGTACAAAGCAGAGACCTGGAACCAGCTTGCATGTAATCTCACCAGTGCCACTGGGATTCCCTGGACTGGTGAACAGGTATGGCACCACCATAATGACCTGAAGCTGAGGAGGGGTGCACTCTTGGACCAGTAAATCCAAGAAGCCCGAGCGCAGGATGTCCCACCTGTCTGTAAGTATGCAGTCATATGTATCTCTAACTAAGTATGGAAAAAGTTCAACTTGTGACTATGCAGGTGTGACTAATGTATGATGTCTCCCCATACAGCTGCTGTGGAGAGGTCCAAGAATGTTGAGGCTCATGCCCAGCGACTGGCCTGGCTGCATCAGCAGTATGGTGAGTACAGAATACCCCCTACTATTAGCAGTAAGAAATCAAAATTATAGTAATGGTAGTACGGCCTGTATATATAATTGTGCTGTAAAAGTCAAGAATAAATGCCTGTGTCAGGCTGCCAGTGTTACAATGGAGTATTTCCAGCTGCTGTGTAATACAGATAACAGTAGCAAACAAGGTACAATATGCAGGAGAGGAATATTAGAATATGTATGAGTGTGTCTAAGTGAACCTGCCAAGAAAGTGCCATGTCAGGGCTACTGTAAGAGTTAGAATTGAAAAGCATTACCTTGTGCAGATCATGCAGGAATAGTAATTGTGGAGTTCTGAGTCGTACACAGATATGTATGTCAAAACTAATAAAGGTGACCCCAAACACTGGTGTGTGTCATCCCACTTGTACCTGATAAATAGAAATGTGTATGTCCTGCAGAATGCATTAACTGAGGTGAACTGAGTTAGCACTGCTTGCCTGCATACTTTAGAATGGGCATATCAAATAAATGAAAAAAAGCAATAGTACATATTTCCATCAGAATGCATTTTATTTGTTTGTCTGCCAGCATTGTCCTGTGTTAACCTTTCAATTTCAGCTGTATGTAGTTGTGAATGTACTGAAAAATGTATAAGGTTAACAGGTGCAGACTTAAAACCTACACTGTGTACTCAGGAATCTAAATTTCAGTATATAATTGTAAAACAGTCAAATGTGCAATCCAGCTAAAACAGTGACACCAATCTCAGTTGTGTCTGCATAATGTGTAGTGAAAATGGGAAACAAATAATGCAACGTCATAATAAAAGTACTGTGCATAAAAATATGTACTAGATAAAAATGTCACAAAAAACACACACCTACCCAATAGCTCAGTCTAATAAGGACTAGACCTGTAGTTCGATTTTGCACACACACCACGGTTCAAATCCAGGGACCGCCACTAACATCTCAGTCTTGTTCTACAGTTGTAAATTGCAATCGGAATAGAAAAAAATAATGTACTGCAACACATACATTTTCCATACAAGGCACACAGGTAAAGAAATCTGAATAGAAATATTAATATGATGTGTATAACTATGAAAGGTGTACAATTGCTGTGTTGATCAAACCCAGTCCTACAAATAGATGCAAGCTAGACATCCACACTCTGCAGTCTGGCCCAGACAAGCCTCCTTCAAGTGTCACACTGTCATGGATAGTTTTCCCAGTTGCCAAGAAACCTGCACACAGAGAATGTCACAGTAGATGTATGTGAAAGGTACAATACACACTCCAAGGCCTGCAGCTAATATGTGAATCTATAATATGTGTAGAAACAGCAATGTAATGTGCACACAGTTCATCTGCACAGGCCCACAGGTAAAGAAATTGGTATAGAAACAGGTCTGATGTGTATAACTAAAATAAGGCTACAATTGCTCTGTTGATATCTACAGCTGATGGTGTGCTGTAGCAGCCCCATGGCCCAGGTAGGGTATAAGTGTGGTCAGAATGTAGAGTAGTGAATAGTAGTATACTGACAAATATACTTGATAGAAGTTGTCAGTTGAATCTGTTCCCTTCCCCCACCACTCAACTGATCCAACCATCACACTGAAACCAACACGGGTATGTTCCTAAACAAACCTCTAATGTTGGGACCATTGTTCCATTTGGTTTATCATTGTTTAAACCATGTGCATAACAATATTCCCTGTTGAATAATCATTTTATTGCCTGCCTGACATACCACTAACTGGCATGCTGTTACAACCCTGAATGCCTTTCCATATATTCATGGGTTCTGTTTGCTATGGCACTGTTAAAATTGCACTGTTTTGGGTAAATGGGAATATCCATGCATGCTATTTTGACTAATGTTGTAATGTATTGTTCATGACTAACCAATATTCATTGTTAATTTCCAAACCATAGCACATATGAGAAGCCATATCCCAGTGGATCCACCTGTCCCACCCCACCTGGCCGAGACACCGGGTCCCAGCACGTCTGGGACCCAGCCCAGACCTCCCTCATCTGCTGGTCCTGCAACACCCTTGGGTGGAACCACTGCAGGGGATGGGGTTTGCCCCCCCCCCACAAATGGGCACAGTGAGGATGTTATCAACCAGGACGAGGTCTGTGGCATGGTGTGGAGTGTCCTCCATCTGGAGCTGGATGACCACCTACAACAGGTGGAGGGCAGGCTGTTGCAGCTAGAGGGGCAGCTGGCCCTTTCAGCCCAGCCCCCAGCACAGCCACCTTCGGGGGTGTGAAGGAGTAGTGGTGACTGCCATCGGGTGGGGACATCAGTGCCACTACTACCATCTGGGGGTGTCATGAGCCTTGGATTCCCAACCACCCTCCCCATTAAGGTGTTTACCCCCCATGTGTCATACACCATCCCTGTCTGCTGTCTTGTCTGTCTCCTACCAACATCCTTACCACACTTACCAATAATCCTTCCTTAACATTCCACTCTCACCTTAAAAAAAGGGCATATGTCCCACAAAAAAATCATGTCCCATACATAGCTCTGCATTTTACCCAGAGACATGTACCCAACACACAGTCTAACCCTACCAATCATTCGTATTTTAAGATGCCCACACACCTCCCTGTATGGTGTGAGGCTCCAAATTCTAAATTGCCCACATTGAAATCAGCTGTTGCTGCCAAAGAAATGCAGAGTTATGGTCCTTTCCTACACCCGTCATGCACATCCTTACTTGTTTCTCCTCTTGATTGTCCCCCTGCTTGCCCAAATTTCAGCTCTTTCCTATCGCCCTTTTTTCCTTTCTTGATTTGAAACTAGCACAGGCTTAAGCAGCCGTAAGCGGGTGTAACCTAAGCATTACTTAGCTCTGTGCAAATCCACTTACAACTGCTTTAAAGTACTTTAATCACTCTGTCTCCAACAGACCCTGCTCTGCACAGCAACAAAATAATCACCCCTTGCAAGTCTCAGGCCCAGGACCCTGCACACTATAGACAACATGATTTACCACTAAGCCATCTCAGATGTAAATAAATCTGATATTTTCTCAAACATATCATCCAGCACAGTCATTGAACAGTATGAGAAATGTATTTATATATGTAGATGTATGTATGTATGTATATATACGGTTCCCCTTCATATGATCGAATTTCTCTAAACTCGAAAGTCATAAACTCAAAACCAGAATCTCGAACTGAGAGAAACTCGAACATATGAAAGGAACAAAAATAAAATTAACACCTTTCAAATATTTTCACAGGGGGGCTTCGCCCTCTGCACCCCCCACACCCCCCACTTAAATATACCTACTCTGAGATCGCACTATAGTGAAGGAAAGGGAAATCTCCCATTCCAAGCTATATGCGTAAGCGCAAAATGGAAGATTTTCCATTTCTCCGCTATAGTGCAGTCACAGAACATTCACATTTAAACTGCTAGGGTACAGGGGACCTGGCCCCCTGCAATAAGGTAAGTTAACTTTTTATTTCTTTAAACCTAAGGCTGCCATTCACAATTTCGAGTGAATGGAAGTTTGAGATTCTGGTCTCGAGATTATGAATTTTAAGCTTCCATCCATTCGATCTTGTGAAAGGGGAACCATATATATAAATATATAAATATGTATATACATACATATATATATATATATATATATATATATATATATATATATTTATATGTAAGATAATAAGATATATATAAAAAACACAAACAATAAATATATGACCAAAGGCACTGTTAATGGGGGTGAAGGGGCCCAAAATAAGTACCTCTTGTAATTACTGATATCATCTCCTCCACAGCTGAACAGATCTGCCTTGAAACACAATAACCAACACTTGCAAGTCTCATACCCAGGACCATATACAACATAGCCACAACAAGTTAACAGTAATCCATCCCAGCTGTACGATGTCAGCATGATATCAATAACATATCATGCAGTCAGTCTGTGTACCTTAGGGAATGTACAGTGTGGAAGCAGTAAGCATTCCAGTGATACATACACACACACACACACACACACACACACATATATATATATATATATATATATATATATATATATATATATATATATATATACACATATATATATATAGATATATATGTTTATATACATACATACACATATACATATATTACTACTTATAGTTATGTATAAGAAGATATATATGTAGAGGGTGCACAGCATATCGAACAGCTAGTATTCCTACAGTTGCCACATTTTAAAATTGCCAGTGTTTGATTCTTTCATACAAAAGACAATTATTGCATGAAACATATACCCAAAGACAAGTCAAAGGATATGACACCACACACGTTTGCATACATAGAAATTTTATTTGTGTATTATTTCAGTTGTATATGCCATTTCATATAACAGTTAGGTGTGTGAAATACATAATAACTGAGTAATGCAACTCACAAACAAAACATTTGATAAAGTCATCTGAAAACATAACATATGTTGCTGTCCAGGCTAAGGCCTTCAAGTAGTACAACAGTAAAAAAACACTTGCCTGAAAGATAAGAATCAATCAACACTAATTAATACAGATGTAGTTCAGCAGCCCCCAACTACACTCTGTACTCAACCCCTAGGGGCAAAAGAATTAAGATGTCACAATGAAAATGTATGTTACATAACAATGCTTAACTTAAAACATCACCATCACACTGACAAGCAGAACTGTCTGTAAGACAGTAAGCACATGCCCACCACTGTTCCCATGATGAAATGTATGAAAATGTACAGCCATATACCTTCATGTGTCTTATTACTGATATCCCTCACATATTGTAACAGCCTAGATTAAAAACAGTGCATGCTCCTCCCTGATAGAATGACTTACAAGGGCATATAACAGTGTTACATATACTGACCGCTGGACTGTACAAGATCACACATGTTTTGTCCAGCTGTAGCCCTCATATATATAGACCCTACCCCAAAATGTGTGTGGGAGTCCACAACATCACTGGAATGATAGCAGGAATATCAGCACTTAAAAATGATAGGCCACTACTTAACAAGCTCATATTGCATGACATCTGGACAAAGCCTGGTATATAGGTGGAGGACAGAGGCTGGAACACAGGGCCATATTTGCAATATTGCTGTTATATACTGTGAAAGGTGCTGGTATTATACGATTGGTTGAAACATACCCTTGCTCAGGAATATGAAGCCATAAACACAAATGGATGTAACCATGTACTAATAGCACTCAACGGAGAGAATGCCACTGATATATCAGAGACAAGACCTGTGTGGTAAACAGACAAAACATAACAACCAATCCTCTGGCCATCATGTGGATAGGCTCAGAGATGAGAGCTATGCAGACAGACTGCATTCCATACAAAACTAGCATGTACACACAAACCCTGTAAAACTAGTGGTATTCAATGCATATAACAACAATACTCACAATGTCCATAGGTCTGAAACCTTATACAAATATGTAGTTGGCCTGTGTCTGCAAGTCCTGTTGTAAGAGGTATTGCTACCTGCTGCCTGTAACACTGCTGCCCACACACAGGAAGGATGTATTTTCCATACAGAAAAATAAAGGTACAATGCCCACATGATGCAGCAACTTATAGTAGTGGGTTGTCATGACAGTGGTAATTGGAAGTACTACACAGATGGCTGCATGCAATTAACAAGTGGAGAACACTGATTGGTGCAGAGGTCATCACCTAATCATAAGCATCACCTACAAAATCCATGCTGCAACATATTCAATGCAGCTCAATCCCTGTAGTAGAGAGAGAGAGAGAGAAATTAAAACTACAAACCAAACCAAAACAAAAATATATAAAACAAGGGACACATAACATGTACCTAGAAGACAGGACAATACTACAACAGGTATGTGAAACATATATGCATGTAATTGAATGTAGTACTTGGTCTGAAATAATGGGAAAGATGATGTGGAAAGATTTATATGTCCCATCAAGACTTGTAATGATGTCCTGCTGAACAACTGCTATGGACGTAGCAGCTGGCCCTGTGGGCATTGAGCCATATCTGTCAACTGTGCAGATCAGCACTGAATGACAAGATGTAAGCCATAATAGTGTGGCTTCTGTACCTCAAGACATGTATATTAGTGTGGCAAATAGCTGGTGGTGGAAGTAATGAAGTTATGATAGACACATGAGTTTCAGACCCCAACACATGCAGGACAGTCATGTTAACGTGAAATGTATCATGCACAAACTTCATAGGTTTGTAATAGGCTTACCTGCAATCTGTCTCTATATATATATCCCCCTAATGTTAGGCTGTGTCCACATGTGACACCCTTCTGTTTTGCAGCTGTGGAGGAAGGGAGTAAGAGAGTGTGGACCTGATGTCTGAATGCACTATATATATATATATATATATATATATATATATATATATATATATATATATATATATATATATATATGTGTGTGCACATGTTTGTCTACAGATATACAGACACACACGCACACACACACATATATATATATATATATATATACACATATATATATATATATATATATATATATATATATATATATATGGGTCCCCTTCAGTCGATCAAACGTTTACAAGTTCGAACCACATATGGCCGAGACCATATGTTCGAACTTGTAAAAGTTTGATCGGACTGAATGGAGATCTCCGTACAGAGCAGAAAGGGAAGATTTCCCATTTCCGCAATGTAGCGCGATCTCGGAGTTTGTATATTTAAGTAAGGGGGTGTGGGGAGTGCAGGAGGCATAGCCCCCCTGCTATAGATGTTTAGTTTTCTGGGGTTTTTTTTTTTGTTTTATGTGTTTTTATTTCAGTGTTCGAACTTTTATGAGTTCGAACATATGGTCTCAGCCATATGTGGTTTGAACTTGTAAAAGTTTGATCTACTGAATATGTGTATGGCTACATATATACAACCACATATATATATATATATATATATATATATATATATATATATATATATATATATATATACACACACACACACACACACACACACACACATATTTCCCCTACTGTTGAAAGACAGTGCTGCAAGATATGTTTGAGAAAACATCACACATATCTATACACATATATATACAGCAGTAAGTGGGTGCAAAATGAACAGTTATGTTTGGTGTGAAATCCATGTTGGAAACACATTGCCCTTGTTTGTGATGGTGAGACTGGTATGTTGGGAAAGGATAGTAGGTATATTTGGAGAGATGGTTGGGTTGGAAGACAGACATGACAGCATACTGCGATGGTATATGACATGTGGTGAGTAAACACCTTGGATGGGGAGTGGTGTTTGGAAAGTGGAAGCCCATGAACCCCCAAATGAAAACAGTGGGACCAAGGTGCCTGAGCTGAGGGCTAAGCAGGAGGGACATGCAGACCCTGTAATTGTGTACCAAGGGCCTCAAGGTGGTGTAGCACATCCCCCAAGTCTCTGTGGAGCTCCCTATGCACCAGGCCCTGGACCTGACTTCAGGTGACAGGATCCTGTCTGTGTGTGCTTCCAGCGGGGGGAACAAACAACATCCCTTGAGGTGGTTCCACCTGAAGGTAGTGCAGGATCAGCAGATGATGAGGTCGCTGGGTGGGTCCCAGATGTGCTGTGGCCTGGTAACATGCTCAGATGAGTTGGGAGAGGTGGTTCTGTTGGAAACAGACTTCCCAAACATGCTATTGTGTCACAGTTATAGAATATATGTGGGTAGTAATAGTCTACACAATCCAGGATTATTTCTAACAGCATGCATAGATATCCCCATTAACACAAAACAGCAGATTTGGGGCAGTCATATAACAAACAGAACACATGTGCATGTATGGAACCATAGTGGCCCTTAGAAAGGCATGGAGGTGACATTGTTAGCAACAGGCCACCAATGATAGTGTTTCAACATGGAACATGACTAAACACATTGCACTGTCATACAATACAATATATGTCCCAAGAGTAGGTTTGCTGTAAACATACCCATTGAGTTGTGTGTTCAGATTATTGCTGCAGATATGATGGTGGGGGGGGGAGACAAAAATATCAATTAACAACTATTATATCCTTGCAGTATGAGCTATGAAGACCTTTTTTCCTCTTTGTGTCTTTCAGGCACCATGTCTAGAGAGCATTTGCCAGTTTATTCCTCCCAGGAAAATGATGTCATAATCAATTACCTGGTGCAGCACCACACGGTCTCTTTGGCTGTACAGTCCATGATCTACAGGAGAGGACTCCCTCCTGTGGAACGAGCTCGTCCACAGGGTAAATTATGTCAGCCTGCATAACCGCAGTTATGAGCAGGTCCGATATCGGTGCACTGACCTCATCTGCCATGCCCATCAGTGTGCTGCATCAGTTAGGAGGGACCAGCTAGCCACAGGGGGGGGGTCATACCATCCAGCCCCCCTGACACATGCTGAGGATTTCCTCGCCAGCCTCGGGGCACCTGCCCACCAACAAATACAACACCTAGCGGATAGCATTGTGGGGGTGGGTGCTATTCACACAATGGTCAAGGATTGTGCAGGTAAGGCCACAGAGCACATCAGTAGACCACTGTTGCTTATCCATCTGCATGTATAGAGTTCAATCATGCATATGTGAGATAAAATATAGTCTGTTGCTGCATTGTAGTAATGAACAGATGTGCATAATCTTTAGTATTGTGGGTTTGTGCTGCACTGAAATGCTGCTCCCACCTTGTACCAATGCCACAGGTGTGGCTACTGACATCACATTTCTCACACAATTATGTAGGTCCCTCCGGTATACCTCTGGGGCAGCAGCCTGTAGCTGGTGAGTATGGTGTTACTTGTTCAGGTTTGCCAATACACCAGCCATGTTCTGGCCATGGTATTTGCCATGCACACATTTAACACACCTACCCATAATGCATGCTGTACATGTTCACTTATTTTTGCTGTTAACTGCACTGCATCACAGTGATCACCATGGTGGCATATCTGAAGGGTATGTAAGAGTCCTGCAATATAACTAACAACCTGTCATTGCAAGATGTGTGCACAGAGATGAACATAATGGTGGGACAAATGGCCTAGAGTAGGAACATGTCTGAAACATCACCATTATACAGTGCTACACCAATGTATATACCACTATTACAATAGCAACTGTTACAGATCTACACAATGGCATATCACAATACCACATTCCACTACCCTTACAACCTGTAATGTGGTCCTAACATGAGCAATGGCTGCATAATATGGAATTCTATGTTAGGACAGCAAATATGGGGAATACATACCCTAACAAACACTGAAAGCATATGTGTGTACACACTCCAAATAACATATTGTGGAAGCAGCTTTTGTGGTACAGACAGCATTCACTTTTCATGAATATGCACCTTCCAGCAAGTACAGGTCAATGTCACACAAAGAAATGGTCTGCTGTCCAAGATGTATGTCCATCACATTTGCTCAGTCACCTGCAACAGAGGCAGCTGTAACTTGCACACATCTTACAAGCCATGGAATGGATATCATATCCAACAGGTAGCATGCAGGAGTGGGACATGTAGCTTTACCTCACCATTGCATATACCATGGCAAACAGTGCAGACAGGTATGTACATGATGATGAAGTATGGGACAACATTAATGTAGAAAATAAATAGTTGGTCGTCCAAGACAGATGATGACATGTGTTGCAAACTGGTCATAGAGTCTGCCTAGAAACATAACACAACACTAAGGGAGTTGCAGGAATGTCCAGCAAGTATTGGCTGTGTAGTACCTGTGTCAATAATTCCCAGGACTCTGCATAAGTGTGGTCTATGGGTTAGGGTAATCAGATGGGACAGTTGTTTCACAGGAAACAACAGCCAGGGCTCTCTACAGGTAGCAAATACATAACATCAAAAGTTCCCCAAAGGCATGTATTGCAATGTGTAATGGTGTACCAAGACCAAGTTCAAAACCTACAGAAAATATTAATTAAGATACATGTGCTGCACAAGCAACAGTTCACTCCACCTCAGGCCCACCATCCCTTTCTGTACCTTGCTGGTGCCAGTGGACACCTGTATGTTTGCCATTCATTAGCTGGGACTAGGCCGGTACACATGGTGTTCTGAATTTGGGACACTGCAAAATGACACTCATAGTTGTAAAGTATCTGTAAAAAGGCTGAGGATGGGGAGGGGTGTCATCCTGAAACAGAACAGTGACTGAAGCAGACATCCAAAGCTTGCTAAGAATGGCTGCATCTGCACACAGTCAAGGTCATGAATTGTGGCAGACATAACCCTGACTCCACAGCAATAGTGAAGGCACTGTGTGACCTCCAAGGGCTGTGCACGAGTTGACCTTACAATTTTGCAGAGTTGGGGGACATTTGTAGGGCAAAGTGACCAAATACTGGAAAGTGCAGATGGGCCTTGCTAGTATACACCTTCCAGGAGTAGTGACTACTGTAGTTCACTTAACAGTTGGTGCAATATCATGCACACTTTTGCACCCACATATTGTATGCATCTCAATCACAACTAACACATTTGTGTGATACTGCATTTGATTGCACAGGTCATATGTCACATATCAGGTTTGTGTAATGTTAACATATGCAGTATTGTGGTCCCATTACATATCAGGGAAGAGGGTGCCATGCCAATAAGGGTGTGTACATTCCTCATAGCCACAGTGAGGTTTGAAGGTTGTCAGTTTAATTACATTTTATTGGTCATACATGCACCGCTGATGATGATTTCTGCAAATCAGACATCAGGGATTCACTATTGACATCTGTCCACATATCATCCCAGGTATGTGTCGGACAAATACATAGGGGCTGTGAGCAGCAGAGCAAACATAACTGACACACATATACACATTCAGTAATGGCATGTACACCTGTGAGTTATGGTGCACAGTACAGACCAGGGTGCTGAACAGGTGCACAACAATACTGTGTACATGGGTGCAGTGTGTTCCAGGGGAAGAGACATCACCTACTAACACAACTCATGCATCACAGAGATGTATAATGTTGGTAACATGGATTGACTATAGCTGCAGTGCATGCCGTTGAGTGCCATATGTCATGCATGTTGACAGATGGGTAATGAGAGGTCTGTGTGTAATATCTTTGTGCAACTTCACCTGTAAGTGTGTGTGTGTGTGTGTGTGTGTGTGTGTGTGTGTGTGTGTGTGTGTGTGTGTGTGTGTGTGTGTATATATATATATATATATATATATATATATATATACAGTTAAGCAATGATGTACAGGTCTTAAAGTGCATTTCATGTTTTCCCCTCACAGGTGGTGAGGTGGGTCAGGGTCCCTCCTGCAGGCAAACTGATGTTAGTGTCCATACAGACTCTGACAATGATGATAGGTGTGGTGAGGCATAGGCAGGGTTTTCAGGGGCTGAAGCTGTGCCATCGTTTGACATCCCACTGTTATCCACCCCATCCCCGCACACAGTCACCTTGCCTATACATACTTCATCACCAGTGGCCATAGATGAGGGACAGTTGGCGGGTGGTGGCATGGCAGAGGATAGTTTGGTGACTATGGCAAGTGTGTCTGGACACAGCAGCCATAACTGGATGCCCGGCAATGTACCACACAGGCAGATGTACAGGGATGCTCATAGGAGGGCTGCTGGTCATAATGCCCCTGGCAGAAGTGCCACAGCTGGTGTCACCAGACACATGTTTCAGGCCATCATGGAGGCGCAGGCATCTATGGAAAGTTATGCCAGACAGGGTCTGAGGCTCCAGAAGGCTACTCATTCTGCTGTTATTGACAACATCCTTGATCTTGCAGGTGCCCACCATTATTTTGCAAAGGTCCTGGATAAACAGTTGGGTGAGATGGTGGAAATCCTCGACTTTGGAATGTCTGTGCTTGAGCATATGGTGGGAGTAGTGCGACGGCCATGTGGACGTATGCCAGCAACACCAGCAGGTGGAAGTCGATGTGGACGTGCAAGTCAGAGCCGCTCCTGTAATGGCAGCACCGGCATTAGCACTGCAGGGGGAATGCTGTCCACTCCACAACATAGCAGGCCATGTGCATGTGGTCCTGGCCAGCCCCAAGAGGGACCTGAATCCAGCAGACATATGTCATCATCAGGGGAGAGTACCATATCTTGGCTTGTACCTGGCAGTGCCCATGAAACCCTGGCAGGGACAGTTCTCATGTCCTTGGCCAGAGACAATGAACTGCACATCCTGCAAGGTACAGTCTGCAGCTGTCCAACAACCCCCTGTATAAGGCAGCCACATGGCAGAACTGTGTGCATGCATACACACACACATCACCAACACAGCTAGGGCAACCCCATACCTACACACACCACATCTGCACAGCCAAATTAATAATGAAACCCCCTAACACACACATACATGATGTCAAACAAATGGCTCAGCTGAGGTCACTGGCAAACCCACAGCACACCCTATGCATATGATGATACCTGTGCCACATCCCTGTCATCCATAACATCGATGCAGAGACAGGCTAATATGGTTCTGATGCACAGGGTGACTGTACTATGATGTACCAATGTAATGCTGTGTAACATGTTTTCAGCACTAAAGTTTAATGCTTACATGTCAGGATGTGTAGCTGTCCAGCGATGATGCATTATAGCTGTTATTAACACTAAGTGATTGTGGTTTCCATAATGTATTCCGTTTGTGTTGTAGGTGTCTATGGGTCAGCAGGATATTGGTCTGCTCTTGTTTCCTAAAAGAGGTATGGCACTGTGGTGACACCTTGACTGTGCCATATCCTGGGTACAGCTGAACACAAGTCGCAGGTCTGTATAACAGTTACTGCATGTGCCACATGCCAGGTAGGTCTGAGGGGTGTATACAGGTGAGTGCATTGTGGCTGATGACAGCAACACTTCTACAGTGGACAATGGTAAGTGTTCTGGGTGGTATACACCATGTTTGTGTATAACACACACACACAAAGGCTTTGGTGATGATGCAATACACAGAGAATACTGTACACACAGATCTATGTACTTTTGTAGGGAATCCATTTTAGCCTATATAATTCCACCAAGACAGAATAGGTACAACATCACATTGGGAAATAATCAGTCTGCTAGTTTAATGTCATTGATGATGGTACTGTTAGGGTATATGTCCCCTTCCCCAATGTAGTGCAATCCTCAACTTGGTAAACATAGGTGTGCTGGTGCAAGTGGTACAGCCCTACCCTTTGGATGGTGTGGGGTGGTGTAGTACCACAGATAGTGTGACTGACAGCTACTTAACCTGTTAACATAAACTGTATAGTATTACAGCCGACTAAGCAGGGGGGGTGCACTCAACAATAACCGCAATGGTGGTGGCTGTGTCCATAAGATCCACACCCAGCTATATATACCAACCCCAGTATCACAGTATAGCTATACAGTGGGGAAGTGGGCATTTACACATCTACTACTAGTTTTGATGGAATGAATTTCCACAAGATGATACCTGTGAAATGTTAGCATTTGCCAGTCAGTTCTTGAGCAGATGACCTCCTGGGACATTTATTTTCTGCAAACTGAAGTAGATCCCTTCAAATACACACACACACACACACACACACACACACACACACACACACACACACACACACACACACACACACACACACACACACACACATTCTTACTTGGCAACACTGAGAGTAGAACCCCTACCTAGGTACTTATTGCTACTAATGTGCGTGGCCTTAATTGCACACAATACACAGCTTTTAGGATGAGGTGTGTCCCAGGTTACTTGTTAAGTGAAGAACATCACCAGGCTATGTACATTATGGTAATGGGTGATGTACTGGATATTTATGAACAATATATGGTGTGACATATTGTCATATACACATTGACAAACACATAACAGTCATACACACATCTGAGAGACCTGGGTTTATCACTGCTAACTACCTTGTCAGTGTGTCCATTCTGTTACAGATAAGTTGCACACAGCACATGCATCATTGGGCTGCATAGTGCAGTCAGTTACCTGTACGGTTGATGGTGACAGTGGTCCCCATACAGTGGACCTTGGGACATGGACTGGGGTACCATGGTGTAAAGACAGTATACCCAGCACCCACAACCCACATTGGATATTGTACTCACTGAAACCCACGATAATACTCTGACAAACCCACAATCACATATTGACCAAGACTGCAATATAACTCCTTGTCTATCTCAAGAGCGCTACTACAGGATATGCATCTATTGCACATGCCACAGGGAAAGTAGGATGATGCTTTGTCATGGCTCTCCTATGGTCAGCAACATCACTATCCCTTATACTCTATGGCAAGGTGTACTGTATTAGGAGAATGTGGCCTCAGAATGCTGTATCCTACAAATATACACACTTGCACACATACACACACTAGTCAGGACTCAGAGGGGCACCCATGCCTATCTACCCATTTGTACAACAGTGTTGTGCTGGTACTACAATCTCCAGGTACCCCATAGGGTGAAGGGTGTAACAAGGTGCATGTAATGTCCATTACAGCAGCAGCTATATCTAACTATGGCAATGGGGGGTGTAGTTGGTGTGAAGGCCCTCAGGGTATTTTCAACTACAGGAAAAACGACAAAACAGGATTCACCAAAAGCAGTTTATTGCAAGCTTTCTCTCTTTGACATCTCGGCCTAAGCCTTCAAGGAGTACCATTTTCAACTACAGGCTTACAAACACACATGCACTGTTATTCTCAGTAATACACAGTGACACATTTATCAGTATTGGGGTCCACAGGTGCAGATGTTCCTAGGTGTGTACCAGGATATTGTCCATGGAGAGAAGAGAAGAGTAGGGGATGTGGGTACAGTGGTATCATGCCACCTGCCATTTGTCAGCAGGCCATCTATCAACTGATGGCATGTGAGTGATCCTCAGGGTGAGAGTTAAATGCAACATCCAATCATCTTGCAGAGGGCCAGTGAGGTGCTCCAATTGACATTTATGCAACATGTATTACATAACATGGTCAGTGTCTGTCTTGGAGACCTGTACCCAAGCATGTTCTGTTGACTGTGGTAGTGTAGTTGAGGTATCCATGGCATGTGGTGCATACAACGTGGGGATTCCTAGCTGTGGCATTCATAACACAGCTGGGCAGACATGTCAGTGTCAGTCAAGCATAGATTGCCTGTAAGCAGCCAAGATTGATACCTGACATCTGCACATCTATACAGAGGACATACAGACATCAGCTAGCCAAATGGTTATGCATTAGGATGAATGTTTTGACAGCTAGATGTCTGACACTGATAGGTATGCCATTACTACAGCATAGCAGCCCTCAATGACATGTCCAATACACACAGTAGTTTACAGTTAATATCCACATGTCAGATCAATATCCAGTAGCAAATATTTAATGACACACAGTTCACACACCAAACACACGATAGTCAGGACTCAGAGTCCATCTTTGCATGCAGGGGTGTTTGGTTCCAGTACTACAATCTGCAATCTACTCTTACTTGAGAAAGCACTGCCAACAGTAGGAATGTAATGATACACTACATGCCAGTGTGACTGCATATAACCTGGGATACTAACCATGTATGAAACACATTCAAATGGAAGTGAGTGTTGTACAAACCATATATACTCAGGTGTCCCAGACAGTAGACTCACACCCCTTGCTAATGTAATTACAACACATAGATGCATGTTATGTACATGGAATTAAATACACTTATTAGATATGTCATTACCCTGCTACTTTATCAGACTGGAATGTGATCACTGGTTGCCAGGCCTGAGCAATGCTTAGCAGGTGTAAGCATTGCATAAATGTAAACGCTAAGCAGATTTGCACACTGGTAAGTGAAGCCTACACAGTGTAAGTGCCTTTTCATTAAACCATACGTTAGCACTGCTTACTGCCGTGCAAACCCGTGAAAACCCACTTAAAGCTGCTGAAAAATGCCTTAACCACTCTGTATCCAACATTCCTTGTTCTGTCTAGCAATAAAATAAACAGCCCTTGCAGGTCTGAACCCAGGACCCCGTACACTACAGTCAAAGGAGTTAACCACAAAGCCATCAGAGCTATGAAAACATTTGTTGTTTTTTTCCAATATATCTGTCAGTACACATACTGAATAGAAGTGAATAACCGCTTTGATTTCTACAATTGGGTAGTACTTGTTAGTGGACATATTGTTGAATCAGTATGTTGTTATATCAAATAAACACATATCAGATAAATATGGTGGGATACATCTGGGAAGGTAAATACAACACTCATGTACACATAGCAAGGATATGGATATATATATATATATATACATATATATATATATATATATATACACATATGTAGATATATGAATACATGTGCATGCACACACACAGACACACACACACACACACACACACACACACACACATATATATATATATATATATATATATATATATATATATATATATGTATTTATATACATCTGTATATTGCATTATATATTTGGCCATATATAGATCTATCTGTATGTATATATATATATATATATATATATATATATATATGTGTGTGTGTGTGTGTGTGTGTGTGTGTGTGTGTGTGCATGTGTGTGTGTGTATATATGTATATATATATATATATATATATATATATATATATATATATATATATATACATATATATATATATATATATATATATATATATATATATATATATATATATATATACATACATATATATATATATATATATATATACATATATATATATATATATATATATATATATATATATATATATATATATATATATATATATATATATGTATAACATATGTCCATAACATGTAGTGGAGTCATACATCAGCACCAATACTCACAACCTCTTAGTGCAAGGGTATGTCATGTAAGTATTGCATGTATAAATATAGAATGTTGCTACTGTAACAGGGGTTGCCTTAACAGAAATCTTGTGTGGTAAGTTATATCTGATATTGACATGTACGCCATCATTTAATGACAGACATCAAAAGATCATCATAGTACAGTACCACACAAATCACAGTAATGATCCTGTGGAATACAGCAGATATATGACCAATAAATGTGGACAGTCTGACACACTATGGTCAGTCCAGAGGTATACACAGAATCCCTTACTGCAAGACGTGTGGACCAAGGCTGACAAAGTGGATGTTTAAAACAATGTAAATGGGGATATCACGAAAATACTGGAATAGATAAGCTCACACAGTTTATGCATTCACACACTCCTGTCAGTCCTGACACATAATAACCAAAGGAGCAGAGGTCACAAGCCCACATACTTCCCACTAGTTAGTGACATACATCTGTACAGCATCCCAATGCTTTGTCAGAAATACACAACTGTTAAGGTGGCCCAGCAACAGTACATCTGACAAATATCTGGACATAGCATCACACTGGGTAAATACACTGAGCTGCTAGGCATATAGCAAAGCACTGTGCAAACTACAGGCAGACTGCCACAACACTGGGCTACATTTCTTATGGAGGAATACACATGTACTTGCAAATATTGCAGGCTCTACAGGCATGTAACAACATGGAGTAATAGACACCTGTGTGAAAGTGCATACCCTTAACCAATCTGAACACAGCCACAGTCACATATGGTAAGCACACTTAATATTACAGTATATGGACTGCATGAACAACACCATCCTCATATGTGCCACTCACACACTAACCCTACATATACTGGGCCAATACACAGTGTATTCCAATGCCTGACTGTGGTATGGGGCATGTGTTGGAATGGCCATAAAAACATGTATGCCAATACCATACACTGGAGCAGCATGCCACATCAGATAGAACAGGACCAAGAACAATGAAAACTGCCACAGTCTGTACACAGGCTAAGATACATATTCACAATGCACACTCAACAATCACAATAAGTACACAGACCTCACTACTGTGCACACTACAACAGAATGTCCAGGTTTTGTCCTCAAATATAAGGCCTACTATACATAACATGTCTAGCAGTCTGATATCTCAGTGGCTTGTCATCAGGTATGATGTCAGTAACTAATGATGTACTGAACATATGCACCTCAATGCATGACATATGTACAAAGCTGACCGAATTGTGCTGGAGGCACAAACACAGGACCAATATTGACATATTGCTGTGATAAACCCACATATTTACTGGTGTAACAGGGTTTGTTGTGACATATGTCTTCTGAGGGATATGAAGTCAGTAACTCACATGGATGTCACCATGTACTGACTGCAATCCTCAGAGTATGCTACTGCATTTCTAAAGATAGGAAATGTGTGATTAACAGAACACATGTAAGACTTCAAACACTGGCCAGTCTGCAGATAGCCAAACAGGTGAGAGTTTCCTCAACCACATAACAATGTCATGACAGATATTAAATCATGTAGAACAGCCATATCCACACAAACTCTGTTAAACCAATATCACTTAAAATGTAGAAGAGCAATACTTACATTCTGTCCCCATGTCTGGAACATCCCCTCATGTATGTTGGCCTGTCTCCACAGTGTATGTTGTAAGAGGTATATCCAACTACCCTCTGTGATGCTGTTTGTCAAACACCCACATTAAGTCCTCCTCACAGTGAAGGAACTGGAACAACACCCACATGAAGTGCTTAGTTATAGGAGTGTGTTTCCATGCAATTGGCTAAAGGAATGATACCACAGCTGCTCCACATCAATTAGCTAGTGGGGGACTGCAATTCGTGCACAGAGTATCAGTTGATCATGAGCATCACTTACAAAACTCAAGCTGCTGCCAAAGCAGGTGTACTTTTCCACATCCACCAGAGGGGGAGTGAGAGAAACAGACAGATAAAAAGTAAGAAAGGAAGGGAGTAGGAGAGTAAGAGCCAAGCATGTTTGTGTGTGATCCATGGGTGGACAGTGGTATCTGGGCATTATAACGGCTGCCTATGTTGTGTCACATGGTAATTGTGCATGGCTGTACACATTTATGGCTGAGGATTGTCGACAACAATCTCTACAATGTTTGGAAAATGTTGGCCTTGTAATGTTGACAATGGGACATGTAGCTCCTCAATATAATGATGAGGCAAAACTCACACTGTAATGGACCCTGTCATTGCACAATCATCCTAACAGGACAATGATAACACACACACACACACAAGCACACACTTAGTACTGAGTTTCAACTCCCTGCCTGAGTATGTATTGCTATTACATTGTTATGAAGTTACTGCACATGCCACAGAGCTTACATGTTGGAGAGCTGTCCAAAGGTATCTTTGAATGTGAGTGACATCAGCAACAGTGATAAAGGAGGGATAAGGGAAGTGTAGTACATGTGACTGTCCACAAAATTAGGTGTCAAGGAAGACATAACCACACTCTCTCAGGGAATCACACACATTATCGCAATTGGCAGGGTCAGGATTAGAACTCTTACCTAACTAGCTTGCTACACTACAGTATTACCCCGTTATTACATGCACCATAGAGTTTATTAGGCTGGTACATGGCCAAAGGGTTATTTCAAGGTGACTGACATCAGCAGGCATGCTACAGTAGGGCAATGGGAGATGTAGTGAGTGTGAATGGCAACATCTTTAATACACACACACACACACACACACACACACACACACACACACACACACAAACACAAACTTGCCAGTACTGACATGCATGGGTTCACTGCTTCACAGGTGTGTAGTAGTTGACTGTGCCAGAAGTGGTGTAGTCCCTGGATTAGCCCACACAGGTGGGTATTGTATTCACCATCCACTCATCTGGGTTACTATTATGGGTAGCCAGTGCTGTGCAATGCTTGTCATGTATGTGATCTATATTCCATAACATGGACAGTGCATGGGTTGTGCACATGTCCCACATGCATGTTCTATGATGTGTGGATGTGTACTTGGGGTCTCTGGGACATGTTGTGTGGACAGATTGTTATCATCTGATGTGACATTCCTGACCTCATGTGGTGAGACCTGGCTATGGAACTGAGGTTGTGGCTGCACCTGTACTGACAGCATGATACAGGTATTCAATGGAGTTAGTGGCATCTGTCCATACAGGGCATGTGTATAAGGCATGGGTTTTCCCTTTGTGGGTTACATTTGCAGACTCTACAGTTGTTGCAGGCATCCAGTGGGGAGCATAACAAAGGACCACTGTAAGCATTTATTTGCCTATTATAGGGATGGAACAGGGTGCTATGTCCTTTGACTTGCTGGATAACACAGAGTCAGGAGATGTTACACATCACAGTACATTCTGATGTCAGTGGCAGTGTTGTGGTCAACAGGCATGTAGTCCACTGCAATCAAACTGTGGTTACTATCTGTGGGCAATATGCAGGGAACTACCAATATAGTGGTTGTCGCCCAGCCAAGTGTGTTTGTGTATGAGACACAGGTGGAATAGTGTTCTCTGCCTATATTGTTCACCAATCCATAATGTCACATGTAGGGCTATGGATTGTCTACACCACCCTCTCTGCTGTTTGACATCTGTTGTCCTTGTAAGGTGAACATTGTGACATATAGTAGGTCCTCAGTATAATAATTTAGCAAAACCCACCCCACAATGCATCCTGTCAGTACACAATCTCAGCAACCCCTCCACACAGGATACTGATGACAGGCACACACACTTGTCAGTACTGAGATTCAAACCCCTACCTAGTTATGTATTGATACTAGTGTACCACATTTATCACATGCACCAGGGAGCTTATTGGATGGGTGTTGTCCCAAGGTACGTCTAAGGTGAGAAGCATCACCAGCCCTTACAAATACTGGCATTGGGTGATGCAGTGGGTGAGGGATCCCAAAAATAATTTTACCCTAATTACACATGTATATTTGTTAGGGGCGAGGTTCAAACCTCTACCTAACAACTTTTATGGACCATTATGTTACACATTTACCACATACACCACTGACCTGACATGGTTTAGTCTTCGCAACAGATATTTGCAAGGTGGATGATATCTGCAGGACTGCTAAAGTCAGGCTCTCAGATGTGTACTGGCTGTAACTGGGGGCAAAATCTTGAAGGTACACACACAAACACTTGCCACAGATGAGAATCAAACCCATAGGTGTGCAGTTACTGCTACAACATCTTTCTGCATTTATGGCATGCACCACGGAACATACAGTGCTACCCCTTCTCCAAAGGTGTATTTCAAGGTAGATGACATCAGTAGGCTTGCTAAAGTATGGAAATGGGAGAAGTAGTGACTGTGAATGGCCTCAAAAGCATCACTCTGTACACACTCAGAGTTTCACAGTTGCCATGTCTGGGATTAGACCTCCTACTTAACTAATACATCAGCCTATTGCATTTGGCAGTTATTGCACATGCCATGGAGCTTATAGGGCTATCCCTTCTCCAAATGCATATTTCAAGGTGAATGACATCAGCAGGCTTGCTAAAGAAGGACAATGGAAGGTGTAGTGTCTGTGAATGGCCTCAAAATCATACACACACAGACACACACACACACACACACACACACACACACACACACACACACACACACACACACACACACACACAGTTGCCAAGATTGGGATTAGAACTCATATCTAATTAGTACATCATACTATAGCATTATGCAGTTATTGCATGCGCAATGGTGCTTACAGGGGTGAGGTTTGTCCAAGGAGGTATTTCCCTGTGACTGACATCAGGCTTGCTAAAGTAGGGCAATGGGAGGTGTAGTGATTGTGAATGGCCTCAAAAGCAAAGTTTCACAGTTGCCATGTCTGGCATTAGAACTCCTAGCTAAGTAGTATGTTACACTATAGCATTGCATAGTTATCTCACATGACATGGAGCTTATAGGGACACCACTTGTCCAAAGGGGTATTTCAAGGTGAATGACACTGTGTGTGAATGAGCCATAAACCATTCCTCTGGAAACACACGCACACACCACTCAGTCATACACAATTTTACAACACTCAGTCACACACAACTTTACATTTGACAGGACTGTGTATACGACTGCTAGATGAATAATGACTTGTACTGTCATGTTACATACTATCACAAGCACCATAGACACTATAGTGCTGAGGGCTACCAGAAACAAATCTCTACAGTGATAGACTTTGGCACATCATGTGATATTGGCCAATTGGATGTGTGGTAGGTGGAACAGGCCTTATGATGGGAAGCTCTTTGTCACTGTCTGTCTCTGTCTTCCCCACATCTCTGTTTATGTATGTTTGATTATAGTGTGTTGCCCTTGGATATATGTGTATTCCTATCTGATGTTTGTGCATATCATGACTGGTGTGCAATGTGGTGTGTGTGTACAGAAATCTATGACTGACAGATATGTATAGTTCACTGTTGTTGCTAGACATGGGCTTCATTTCTTTAAGTGTGGGAGCATGCCCAGTATGACCTTCTGTATAGAATGTGTGAATCCATTCCAGGTAGGTTGTAATCCAGTGCAGGAATTTGTGTTCTACACCTACAGCTAGCAACCTGTTTCTGCAGGACATCTGTAGATAGGTTGACAATATGGAGTCACCATGGGCAGGTGGTCATGGGGGTGCAGTGGTTAGCATTGTCGCCTCACAGCAAAAGGTTCTCCGGTTTGATCCTCAGCTGGGGTACCTTCTGTGCGGAGTTTGCATGTCCTACCTGTGGTCACGTGGGTTTCCTCCAGGTACTCTGGTTTCCTCCCACATCTCAAAGACATGCTGTAGGTGGATTGGACACTCTAAATTGGCCCTAGTTGTGAGTATGTGCATGTGTGTGCCTTCTGTGGAAGGTCGGCAACTTGACACTGTAAAATTCCACTGCCAATCATGAGCAAACAAGTGATCCGCTGTGGCGACCCCTAACCAGGAAAAGCCAAAAGAAGAAGAAGATGGAGTCACCAAGGGCAAAGGATAGTGGAATACGGTAACTAATCGTGTCTGTGCATCTTGTGCTACATGGTTTTGGTGTTAGCAGACATATATACTGTTTTACACTGTGATGTATTATGTCATCAACTACTGACAGATATATTTATTTTCTCACAGTAAGTTCCTGGGGAATACAAGATGAATGAAGCTGTGTCCAGTATCATGGTCTGCAGCCTACATATTCTTGCACACTCATGCCATTCTGGAGGCGGGCTGCAGATACTTGCTGATGGGTCTGTGTAAATGGTCCAGTACCTTGGTACTGTGGTGGCTGAGGATCCCCTGCTTGTACATCTATCGATGTGACAGAATGGCCATATCCTGCTGTGGCCATACCTCACAGCTGTACAGATTCACACAGGTTAACCAGAGGCAGGGCTCATATATCTGGTCAGTTCCTCTTCAAATTGTGGTTTATGAGCAGATTTGTAGCCACCCATTCCTGGGTTTGCAGGCAAGGGTAGTATGGGCACACATCAGTGTTTCAGACTTCACACACTCCATGGCATCCATGCTTCTACCCCCTTTGTTATTCAGTCCTCTTCCTCACATTATGCAAGTGATAGCTGATAAGTATCTCTATAGTTATCCTTTCATCCCAGTGGTACTTGGTTGGTCATCAGTTCATATAGTTGAACATTGTGGGCATGCTACTGGGATTTGTTGACATGGCCTTGCATTTGTGTTCTGTGGACTGTGTTATGTCATTATTTGGGAGACCCTGAGATAACATACATTGGCAGTATGGGTGAGGCACAGGCCTTTGACAAAGGACTGTAGGGCATTTATTAGTGATGCAGGCCATACAGTCCCAGGCTAAAAGCCACTGGATTCCCCTGGGGTGACAGGGTTGATGTGCAAGGTGTTAATGGCAATAGTTTCTGTCCTTATTAATCCATTGGTGTGGATGCTGGCGGGGTGCTGCTTACAGCTAGGGACACAACTGCATGGGACACCTCTTCAGGATGCTGCATTCTGTGGGAATTCCCATACAGAGGTGGGGGTCATACTGTACTCATTCCCAACAGTAGGGATACAACCCGTGATGAAGCTGTGGTTGATGGTGGGGTGAGCTGAGTGCATGTGTGCTATGGAAGTTTCTTGCAGCTGACTCACAGATATACGTGGGGCATTCCCCCTTATGCTAGCTTGTTCAGGGACATCAGCAGTTTCTCAGTTCTTCATGACTGTGCCTTTTGTGGTCTGCCAGTGTTTGGACAGACTACATCAATATTCCATACTACACGAACAACTAATGTGCTGCTAACCTGTATGTACAATTCCAAAGGTGTTCCCATTTGACAGTTACATTTTATATACTCTGTCTAGGGTACTTCCACCTGTGTACTGTGTGTATGTCTGGGCTCTCATTCATGCCATGTCCATCTTTCAGATGGTGACAGATATTACATCTGAACAATTAGTATGGATTACTGCTGGATTGGGTCTTGCTGGGATGCATTGTGTTTGGCACTGCAGTTGTCAGAACTTGGCCCTGTCATCAACAGTACTGGCCATAGGACACTGGGACATAACCCTCCATGCATACATGCTGACCACTTCCACACAATATACAACACACAACAACCTAACACACAGAGCCCTGCATATTGTACATTTGCAAAAATCTATATCCTGCTAATCTGGCCAGCTCAGGTATTCTGTGCACCACTGTTATTTTACCAACACGTACATGTTACTGCATTTCAACATAGGATTGTGGGGGGGGGGGGGCACACCTGACAACTGTAAACATTTGCTATGACTGTACTGGTATTTCAGGTACTCTGTTGGCTTCCATTTCATTCTGTATTCTGACATATCATGCAGACTAGAGGCATATCAGTGTAGTACATATCTTAGGTTTTATTGACCTACATTTCAGTTTCAGACTTCTTACCCTTCAGTACTAACATCCAACTGCCTGACCTGTTGTAGTCTGTCTATGTAGGTTTGGAGGGGGGCTGTTCTCCATTGCCATCAATCGGAGGCATTAGCACAACCTTTCTTTGTGGTCATCTACACCTGTCCCGCTGGTTAAGACTGTTGCTGGGTATGTGAGCCTCCCTGACATGCATGTGTGTGTGTCCTATGGACTCACATTTGGCCCACCACATGTCCTGCAGTGGGATTTGTCACCTTATCTAGTACTGTCTACTATGTTGACACCAGTATTTGTTATGCATTTCATGCTGCCCATATAGGCGTCCACTATCTGCTGCCATCCCATTCAGCCACCCGATTCCCTTGCATGCTCACATCCATACCATAGATACAAATAGCAGAACATACTACTCCATTCAGCAATTGATAGGAAGAGTGACTTACCTTGTGGCTGTGCTAGTATTGAGGATGGTGCTGGAGGGCTGACTATGTTGGATGCACATAGTACACCCCCTATACATGGTTAAGCGCAGGTAGTGTCATGTTTGGCATCCCTTTTACTGTATGTGCAAGTCAGAGAGAGGTGTAATTCCCTGGGTTCCTACCTTGTCAGTCTATGTGCTCTGCATTGCCTCTTTTCCAAAGCCTGGGCATACTGAGCATGTCTCCTTCTGCCTACAAGGCTCAGGTTGTTCCTCCTTTGAGTCAGTCTGTGCTGGCCTTGACAATGGTGGGGGGCTGTGTGGCCCTGTCCCATGTTGTTTCTGCTGCAGCTGTTTCCACAGGATTATATTGTGCAGCATGGCATATACAATGAAACTTTGGGTACATGTAGCTGGAGAGTACTGCAAGGCTCCACCGGATATGTCCAGGTACCGGAACCGTGACTTAAGCATCCCAAACACATGCTCTATTATCATTCTGGTTTGTGCATGTGCCTCATTATGGAGTTCTTGTTCAGGTGTGTGTGCATTTCTAATGGGAGTCATCAGCCAAGGCTCCAGTGCATAACCAGCATCCCCCACTAGGTGGCCATATGGGATGTCCCCACTGGCAAATCTCTGGTACAGCTGCATCATATACCAGATGTGGGAGTCATGATAGCTTCCAGGGCTGTCAACATACACATTCATTATAATGCCCTGGGCATTGCACATGACCTGGCAGTTGAAGGAGGGGAAGCCCTTGTGGTTTATGTAGACCCTACCCTGCTCACCAGGTGGTGCTTTTATGTGTATGTGCATGCAGTCTATAGCACTCACTACTTCAGAGTATTCTGCTATTTGGTGGCAGAGATGCATATTGCTGGTCAATGCCTCATGGGTGTTGTGGAAATTTATGTGCTCACCGGCATGTGCTGACATGGCATCCAGGAACTGGTGGAGTGCCCTGAATGCTGATGCCTATGAGATCTCCATGACATCCCCAGTTGGCCTTTGGTACCTGTGGCTAGTATTCTTAAGCCTACACATACCTTGGTATCCACTGGGATGGGTTCCCCTCTGTTGGCTCTGTGTGTGAGGCGTGGGCTGGCACAGCTCAACAATTTGCTGTAGGATGTCCCTGTCCACACTATAGTACTCCACTATCTCCAGCTCATGTAGCCCCTGGTAGGTTATGCTGGGTCTGTACACTGTTCTCCTTCTCCTTCTCCTCATTGTGGGTTGGTCATCAGCATTCTCATCCTCACCACCCTCAGTCTCTTCCACATATTGATGAATGAGATTGACAGCAGTCCCTATCATTTTGTTAGTTTTGTCAGGTAAAATTTCCCCATTTGTGTACACTGGTGGTGTAGAGTTTGTGGTAAAGGTGTTTGCATAGTTTGTAGCAGTGTGCTGGGCTGGGCTGCTGCCTGTGTAATTGGCTGATTCTGATGCATTTCACCTGCCAGCTATGCTTAGTTCTCCTTGATTACCTTCCTACTGCTGTTTTCCCTTCCCATTGCCTTCCTATTTAAGCCCCAAGGTGTGCCGTGCATACCCAGTGCTCAGATTTTAACAGAGCTGTTATTTCCTGGTTTTTTTGTTGTTTTGTTTAAAACCCACTGCGCAGCCTGCACACCCGTTTAGGCAATGTAAATACTGCTAGGCAGTTTCAAACACACCCCCTTCCTTAGCTGTGCTTAGCTAAGGGCAAACACGGGCCACTAAGCTCCAATAAGCTTACAGCACTCATGACACTCCCCCTCATGAGGTCATTTAGCTCTTAGGCTTAGACCATGGTGTTATTGCACCTACATGGTTGGGTGCAAGCTAGCACTAAGGGGAAATCTGTGATTCAGTATCATTCCCCTCAGTTGCATAGAACTGACTGCTAAGGCATGGTTACAAAACCGACACTCAGCCATCCCCCGTAGCAACCAATATTCCATTATCTTGTTGTGTTATGCATGCCATTGACTATTATGGCAAAATGATGATTTTGGTTTAAAAGCTTATTTCCAGCTTGTTTTCTTATTTTTGGGCTGATCCCATTTGCGCACCGCTGCCCTACGCTTAAATGGCAGAAATCGGCCAAAAAAAAGTTATTTTTTAGAAAATGTATATGTAACCAAGATGAAAATATTATATACAATGTAGAAAATGAAAATGTGCTGTATTCTACGCATGTTATTATTGAAGCTTTATCCCCAGGCCTCCAGTGAAAAACGATGTCTATCCCAATCAGACGTTTCCGATCAACAAAGATAAATATATAATTAATTAATTAATTAATTAATTAATAACTTTCCTACCTTGGTTGGAAAACTGTAGCACCCCCCACCCCACCCCCGTTGCGGATGGACCAATACCTCTAATCAACAGACAAGTCTTATTCTCTTTCCAACAACTCAGAGATGAATCCTTATTTCCTCCAAATTAAACACAGGCATTTTTTTTATAATACCCCAACTCCTGAGAAAAATATTCAAACAATAAATAAATAACCATGAATAGCAAACAAGAACAATGAAGTATGTTTTCCTATACAAAATAGTAGCTCAAACACACCAAAAGGCAGACAACAGATAGAAATAACTCCCAGCCACTTTTAGAAGTGACACTGTAATAAACACTCAATGCTGCCAAAAAATATTCAGCCAGCAATACAGTCACCAGCCAACCCCACACCCTCACTACCATGTGACAAAAAAATAAATCCCAAGCTAGCAATTTAGTAATCATAAACTAATCAAAACATTGTAATTGTGGACATTTGAAAAAGTTAATATAAGCATGACATACATACATCTATAAACAGGGAGTAAATAGATCCAAATTTGCCCATCATACTTAACATGTCACTTGTGCTACTACCTTGTTATCTTCTCTTTTCCACTAAAGATGCTACCCGAGCGATTCTGGTAATATGGGTATCCCTTGGCAATTCTCTGACTCCAGTGAAGTAATAGCCATTCCACAACAGTGCATTGGCCAAAACACCTGGAAATTACACTTCTGACCTGGTCGCAAGTTTTAAGTCACAGTAGCAAGACATTCTGACCAGCTGACCATCTGCAAGTCTATCCCATGTCACCCCAATTAGAAAGAAAGTATACCGTGCATTAGTATGGTAACTACCTAATTTTACTCCCATTTTTGACTACTACCTTACCATCAGAACTTGCCCTCCCCATCTCTTTACTTAACATTTTAAGCCTTCCTATTAGCATGTCGCTCTAACTGCTCCATTCTTCTCTATTTAGTAATGTTAAAAGTATGTGCTTTCACAAAGTGATCTACTTGCCCCGTTCTTTCTACTAGTCTTGTAATAGCATAGACTATACAAGTGCAAACAGTATTACCTTTTAAAATGTATACAGTTCTTTCCTTTCTCTACTTATACTCACCAGGCACAACTTGTTAGTTCAGCTCCTGATTTCTGTCTTGCACTGATTGTTTTTCTCCTGAGCTGTGTTAAGCTTTGTGTAGCCCCATTCCATTCAATATCACTATGCATGGGCTCATTCTGCTCCCCTACCCTACCCCCAATCCCCACCTATCCCTATGTACTCTAAGTTTAACCTCTAACTACATCTTCACACACACACACACACACACACACACACACACACACACACACACACACACACACACACACACACACACACACACACACACACACACACACACACACACACACACACACACACACAAAATCACTCAACATCCTATAAAATCTTTCTACACCCACTAATGTAATTCTACACACTCCCACCATATTTTCACTGACCACTTCCATCTATATATAACCATAACCTATACCCCTTTCTCTAAACTATCACAACCACTTTCTTTAATACACTCCCCATCCACATTGTAGAATAATACCTTCATAATGACCTATTTTATTCCTAAACACCTGAATACCATAAGTTTTACCTATACTTTATATCAGTTAATATACAAAATGACCAACACTACACATCCGTTTATCTTCACTGTCTCCATAAATATTCTTCTTTCTGTACTAAACCATGTAACCTACCTCCATCCCATGCAATTCTTACCATATTCAAGAGCTGTTAGATTAACTACTAAACCATAACCCTATTTAAATAGCTTTTCTAACAACTCGTCAGCCTTATTTAATTGTGGTAATGTACTCATTACAAAATTCAGAGTTCTCCCCATCAATAACACACCAAGAATAATTCCATACACATTAGTTAGGTCATCTTCTAAAACCAACTTTTTCACATACCTTGTAATTCATCTCCTATTACTGTTTCAAAGTGGTGACATACACTCTAATCCTGGCCCATCCCACCCTCATAATATCAGCCATACTCCCTCTCCCCCTTCAATACCACCTCCTAACATTCAAAACCTATTTTCAATGACAATTAACATTCAGAGTATTTGCAATAAAATTACTGAATTGCATACTTGGCTCTCTCAATATACCCCTGATATTGTAGCTGTTACAGAAGCTTGGCTAAAGCGACATACATCTGACTCTGACATAGTTCTATCTGGATATAGTATTCTATGAAAAGACAGACTCCTAAAGAAGAGGGTGTAGCTTTAATCTATTGCAACTCTTTAACCATATCATCCTTCCCTAAAACGTCCCAACCTTCAACAACATGGAAATCTTACTAACATCACTACACATAAATAATAGTAAACACTTGTGCATAGCAGCACTGTACATTCCACCAGGCCTCCCTATTCTTGAAAACTTTCTATCTTGGACTACTTAAAATATATCCTGTGAAATGAAAACTTTCATTCTAGGTGATATTAACATTAATTGGAAAAATGTTATCTCAAAATCTCCAGATAATTGTATTAATTTGCATGGGTATGCACAGCTTGTCACATTCCCCACACGAGTCCTAAATAAACAACCAGAGGCCACCCTGGACTGGATCCTAGTATCAGACCCATACAAATACTCTAATACTGGCACTCTTCCCGATGTTCTAAGTGACCATTTACACACAGAACCCACACTCAGATACCCAAACCCCACTCAGAGAGATCAGCTAGAATCCTAACCAACTTCAACCAAATAACTTTCAACAACTTCCTAAAAGCTCAGAACTGAACCCCACTAAAAATACTACCATTAGAAGACGCTGTATTTTATTTTACTAAGATCTTCCTTGATGCCCTAAATACTTTATCCCCCATCAGGTTCAAAAGAATAAACCTCAGTCATGCTCTTGGCTCACAAAACCTACAAAATAAATTCTTCTTAGTGGAGACTGGGCCTGGAAACAATAGTGAAAAAACAAAAAACAAATAAATGAAATTAATTTCAAACACCTTTGTAACAAAGCTAAGGCATTAGTAAAAATGACAAAAAACAAATATTTTTCACAACAACTATCTAGTCAGAGAAACAACCCAGAAAAATTTTGGAAATCAGTCTCCTCACTCCTTAATCCTGGGAACACACAAGACCCATCACCATAGCCTGATACAGACCCAGAAAAAATAGTCCACATTTTTAAAGCCCACTTTATAGACACCATTCTTAAACTTGTCAATGAACCCCCACCGATAACAAACAAACGCCTCAACAATGTGATAAGTAATTCAAGCTCTACTTATGAGAATCCCAACTTACATCCCTCACTTCACAAATAAAACCCTAGCAATACCCAATAAACTCCAATGTTTTCCCTAAAACCTGTACCTACCTCTCTAATATTTAATCTACTATCTAAATTTAGACCATGCTCCCTATCCACCGATAATCTCCCCTCTGAATACCTGAAACGTGGTGCAGATGCATTAGCCTACCCCATCAGTATTCTAATTAGCAGAATTAATTGAATCTAAAGTCCCTCAAATTTGGAAGAAATCCATCTTAACCCCATTGAATAATGGTGGAAACACTAATGATTTAACAAACTATCAACCCATTTCCATTCTCTCACCATTATCTAAAATGTTAGAATAGTGTATACATGCCCAACTATTAAAACACCTCTCAGACAATAATCTTTTATCCCATACCCAACATAGTTTTCACCCTGCAGATAGTACTATTATAGCCTTACTTTATTTCACCGATACTCTGAACAAAGCTCTGGACTCTGGTCTGCTGACATCAATAGTTTTATTAGCCCTATCCAAAGCTTTTGACATTGTATCATATACCAGATTACTCCAACAATTAGTAACATTGCAACTCAGCATGTAAAAATCTGCTGCCAATCATTAGCGGACCGGAGTTCCGCTGTGGCGACCCCTAACCGGGAAAAGCCGAAAGACACAACAAGGATATTCTGAGCATACCATTACCTGGTTCACTAGCTACCTGAACAGCAGACAACAACCAATCTGTCAGATGGCAAAATGATCAATCTGGTTATCTGGTTAATAAGGTAGGAGACCCCCCCCCTTCAGGGCTTTATTCTTGGACCTTTACTTTTTAAATTATTTATAAATAATGTCTGCACAGTCTCACTACATAGTTCTTGCATCTAGTATGCTGGAAATTTTACCATCATATCCTTTGCCAGCAACTTCCTAGATCTCACACAAAACACCTTCTCAACCATAACAACATGACTAAACAAAGATCAACTGCTATACAATCCCAAAAAATCCAAACTATTAACATTCTCATCCAAACCACCTCCACAGGACTTCAGAATTTGCTCTCTAAATAATATTGAAATTGAAGTAGTGAAAATAGTTAAACTTTAGGGCATTACTATAGATGACAAACTATCATTTGAACAACATATTCTTACTACAACCAAAAAAACACATTTAAAACTAGATAAGCTATATAGATATAAACTCTACATAGATAAACTCACAAAAATAAAACTGGCAAATACCTACATACTTCACTCACTCCTCTATGGTTCCATAATCTATACCAACCTTCATGTAGTCTTAAGTAATAAACTACAATCATGCTATTATAAAATTGCAAAATTTGCCTCTGGACTAGAAAACCACACTCATCACTGCCATGCCATTAATGAATTGAAATGGTTGGAATTCTCTCACTGTCTTCAGTACACTTATATAAACCCAGTAAGAGAGCTGGACAAAGCTTATACTCCCACTCCATCACACAACTTGATGCTATAACAACCTTCAAAGTCACCCTAAAAACTCACTTTCTTAACAATCACATCAGTCCTTGTGAGCAGAACTGCAGACCACCTTAAACAAACACCAAGATTCTACTGATTAGAATACCCTTTTTCTAGACCAAGTGAAATATTACTAAACCAACTGAACTTCCTTGACTTTTTCATTCAAACAAGGTATGTTAAACACTATTTATTCCTTAACAAACTTCTGTAAGGCAAACAACCTAATTTTCTTGATAATGTACAAAATAAACTCCTTATCATGATTGTATGTACTGAATCGCCATACCTACAACACGTGTCCATTTAAATACTGTATGAGTTCTACTGCCATTTATTTCAGACTGTATAATAACATTGTACTCTGTATATTACTAATCAGTAAGAAATGTTACTTACCTTTGTACTCTGTCACTACTGTAAATCTTATGCTGTTGTATAATAATTATGTATATTTGATTTTTGCAGTAACATTGAGTTGTTATTGGAGCTTTTCTCCCCAGGCCAACACTAAAAATGAGTTTTTGACCCAGTGGACTTCCCAGTCAAGAAATATCAATAGCTAAATAAATAAATAAAATAATAAACAATAGCATTCAGCCAAACGTTTACAATCTTATGCCACATTACTGCTAGTCTTATTCTTGTCCGCTGCTCCAAATTTAATTTACTCTTCTGTATTGTTATAACATTATAATCTATGTTTTTAGTCTCCTTTTACCCCCATTTACAATATTCATGTACCCTTCTCCAGGAAGTCCTTCTTCAATATTATCCTTCTTTTCAGAATATTGCCCAAAATATAGTACCCACAAACCTTTTATTATACACATAACCCACTCAATTATTCTCTTCCTAATAGTTCCTCTAATTCACAGTTTCACCCTACTGCTCCATGGTTTATTCTATATTTCTCTAACTACCTACCTGCACTCTGTTAAAATATTACCTTCCTCCATTCCCATAATAAGAGACTACCCTGTCTGGGATACCCAGCAAACCAATTCCACTCTCGTTTTTCCCCCATACCTTCCTCCCATCTTTAACATCTTTTCCTTTTCATTCAACTACAATCTCCCTTAACTACTCCATAGTTCTCTGTTTCTGCCATGTTATCCTTGGGCATCTTCACTTCTCAGTGGTTCATTTTATGTCATCTTGCTACATATCATGGTACTCTGGTACTCTCAAACTTTATTCACACCCTCACACTGCCAGCCACGCTACCGATACTCAGGCTATGCACGCTTTCATACCTAGTTTCTCAAACTTATTTAATATCCAGTATCATCACCTTCTCTAATACCAAACATCTAACCCTTCATTTCACTTTCACATAACCTGGAAAAAATTCATAAGCTTTATAATAAAACAGCTAATCCAAGTCCCAATCCCAATACCAAGCCACTCCTTGTAGTAACATTCATCTCATCCCTGGCCACTCAACCTCATGCATTTCACTCTTCTCTGCCATTAACTCGTGTACAACACCCACTAGTCAACACACACATACACACACACACACACACACACACACACACACACACACACACACACACACACACACACACACATTTATGTATATTTATTTATTTATTTTACATTTGTTTACCAGGATGGTCCAACTGGGACAATGCCCATTTTCAGTGGAAGCCTGGGGAGAAAAGCTCCAGCCTAAGCTTAAATACAAAATCATCACACCAAGTAATAGAAATTATAAACAAAAATGAGTGCGAACATATTTACAGGATAACAATGTAAAAAACAAAAATATATACATAGTATCAAATAGAACAAGACTTTAAACACTTGAATATAGACAAATATATGGTTGAACTTATACAAGTGGAGGAACATAACATTAGTTAGGAAATTAAGTAGGGAGAATCACTTAGGCAGAATACTGCATAGTTAGTATATATATATATATATATATATATATATATATATTTTTTTTTTTTTTTTTTAATATAGTTATATATATATATATATATATATATATATATATATATATATATATATGCTTTACTATCATATTTTCGAATTGAACTCCGTCGACTGCACTTTTGTTGAACATGGAAATTCGAAAACGGTAATGTCGAACACCAAAAGCCAACCTAGGAATGGTTTTAACATGGGTTGAGATAGGTGTTCACTGTTATTGCTGAACTACAAACCTCTCCCCTATCCCGACCTATGTTAAAACCCAGTTCCTAGGTTGGCTTTTGGTGTTTGACATTACCATTTTCGCATTTCCGTGTTCAACAAAAGTGCAGTCGACGGAGTTCAATTCAAAAATGTGATAGTAAACCATAGATGGTTTACTATCAAAATGTCGATTGCCCATTGTCGAATGTACATACTGTCGACTCCTTTATGTGAAAGCTGTAATGCCGAGTCCTCAAGATATCGAACTAAAACACCGAACGTCGACATTTCTGACCGCTACACCACAAAACAAGTGCTACCATGGGTCCAACGGGGGGCAAGATTTTGCATTTCGGAATATCGGTGTTCAACATCCCAACAGTCACTGTTCGGAGTTTGCGTTAGTGGTTTCGACGATGGGCGATCGACATTTTGATAGTAAACCACCATAGATATATATATATATATATATGTATACTCACATGCATACGCATATATATTTATATACATATTTATATATGTTATATATGTTTACTGTCAGTCATTCTTATGCTAGCAGCACTGCTTTGTGTATAGCCTTTAGCTTATTTAATAATCTCCTGTATTAGGAGGAAAATACTCAGGACCTTATGAGTTTCTGTCTAAGCCCTTTCAACCCCCATTTGTCAAAGAAGCTAAATAGCAATTACATTGATTTGATATATCAGAAGCAGAAGATTGCTTTAATTAAGCTATAGCATCTTCTGGGGTGACAAACATAGATTCTCCTGGGAGAAACACCTTGGAAATTTTCTGGCAAAAAAGTTTGCATTTCCGTCCATTAGCCTTACAAATTTTCATAGGTGGCTGGAACTGAGCATTGCATGCATGTGTAACTGCAGAGCAGTCCATTTCAATAGTCAGCTTGCTACCATTTGCTGACAATTGATTTCCCAGGGTCCCAAGTTTCCCAGGGCACTTTCCTTAGTAGTATAACTTAAAAATTGCACCAAAGTTGGCCTTTGAAAGTGCGGCATGTAGACCCAGTGGACCCACTTTGAGGATACTTCTTCCACTGGAATGTTCAACCGTCCTATCAGTTTGGTTTTAATATGCTCAGTATAGTTCAAGCCTTCTGACCATTGTACAACTCCTATTGTCTGGGGAGTGCATATCTTCCAATGCAGTCACCATATTTTCCAACATCTCCACACTTGCCCCTTTTTCTAATTTGTGAATTTGCTGGATGTGTGTGGTTAGTCAATTAGGAAAAAAAAAAAAAAGTAATTTCCGTGGTATCCCTGAAGTCTCAAAACAACCCACCCAAGTGTAGTGGATCGCATAGACATGGGTGAACTTGAAGGAGACATCCCGAATATTCTGGAGAAACATGAACTCATGTGGCAATTAAAGCTGAACTGCTTTAGGAAGCCTGGACTAAACTACTACTGTTCAATTAAAAGTGCACTGGAACTTAGAAAATTGCCACATTGTTTACATGACTAAATGTATTTTATTTTATTTTATTTTATTCTACCAGTTGGTTTTAAATACCATTTTAAATCAGTTGTAATTTAAGTGTATATTTTGTTTCCATCATGATACATGCATTTTTTTCTTATTTTGATTTTTTTTCTGGTTCTTTTTTTCAGTTTTTTCAAAATGATGTGTAATAACAATACTAACTAATTATACAATTATATATATATATATTTTTATACATTGTTTTTTACGGTTCTTGTACACAGACCTGAAGAAGTCTAGAAGGACAAAAGCGATCTTTTTTAACAATAGGTTATGAAAATAGAAATTGATTTTTACATGCAAAATGTATATGTATATATTTATATTTTTTTTTTGATTGCCAAATGAACTAATGTTGATATATTTCCAGCCATGTAGTATAATGTCTTGGATAAAATCACAGACTTAATAATCTACTTAATAATCTGGTTAAATAAGAGGTACCACATCATTATAAATTTTATTTAAAGTACGTAAGGGTTATATATTATTATGACAGCTACTAAGCAGGGCAGGACCAGCTTGAATGTCACACTGATAGGGGAATGGATGTGAATTTAACGTGTGTACCAATAACACTTTGTTTTACAGCACAATAAACCACTCCCGTGCCTGATAAAAAGTATATATATATATATATATATATATATATATATATATATATATATATATATATCGGTCTATATGACTTGGTCGACAGTTCATATGATCGACTGTTTATTTGGTCGACAGTTCATTTGATCGACAAGCATTTGCCGCCTTCCCCAATGTTGTGTGACCCTGGAGTTGATATATATAGTTAGGGGGGGTGTGGGGGGCACAGCCCCCAACATTGGGGGTCTGGGGGCAAAGACCCCACCTAAAATGCTTGTCGATCAAATGAACTGTCGACCAAATAAACAGTCGATCATATGAACTGTCGACCAAGTCATATAGACCCATATATATATATATATATATATATATATATATATATATATATATATATATTTAGAAAGCTTGTGAGGAAATTATTACTCTATTTTTGCTTTATTTGGATCGCTTGTCTGTGTACTTAATAAAGGATTTTCGACTGGAAACAGACTGCCTGTCTTGCTCGGATTACGTTTGAATACTTAGTAATGCTGTACAATTATATATTTTCTATTATTATTTTTTGTTTTGGTTTGTTTTGTCTTAACACGAGTTTAAGTTCGCTACTTCTAGTACTATTGTCTGATCTAATTAATATACAGTGATTAACTAGAAATATATGGACTGAAAATCTTCCACACAGAGAAGTTTCTTATACTGTTTTGGTTAATCAATTAGAATACTCCAAGACTACTGGCTCTATTTCTTTTATTTTAGTATCAAATCTAAATATATAATCCACCAACTTTGTGATGATCTTGTGGAGTTCATACATTAATAAATCAAATTTGCTATCACATTTGTTCATTAGCGAACCCTCCTTTCCACAAACAGTATTCAGAAGGACTGAGTTTCTACCAGTTTCAGTAGGGCTTCAGGATCCAAACAATGACAGTTTATTTCCTTTCTTGGAGTGACACAACATTCAACACTATTCAACAAAGGAATCTGGCCAAATAATTCACTAAAGTTAAGGGTTGGAGGGTGAATTTCAATGACTAGTAAATAACTTATACCAAAACATAGTGGGGAAGGAAGTGAGCAAGTCAGTACATCATGTATTCACTCATACCAAAAGTCATCCTGGTGTGCTTAGCATTATTAAACAACCAGGTTTATTGCCAGGCCATATGGAAGAAGTATTCTTCATCTTAGAAAACACCTTCAAGTACATATTCATTTATGAAAAAAGGAGATTTAAGGACATCAGGGATGCATGGACTTCAAGAAGTCTCTGGGGTAAAATAAGTACCAAATTTGTTTGCTAGTTTATATGCAATGTTAATTGGGTCCAAATGGAAGGTACCATTTTAAATAAGTTCAGAGCAATCTCAGGCTTTATTCCTTAGTTTTCTAACATAGCTAAATAAAGATGCATAATTGTCCTTATCTTTAGAGGCTAACCTAATTTAATGGGTTGTTTTAGTCAAACTAAAAGTATTTTTCAAGTTTTTAGTAATATTTCTGATACTATCATTGGTGTGAGGGTCTTTGGATTTGTAGAATAATTTAAGATTTTATTGTAATGTTTATTTTATGTTTAAGAACCACCAAAGTAGTTTGTTTTTCAATTCTCGACTGTATTTTGTACTGGTTGAGACTATCAGTGGTATGCATTTATCCAAATGATCACAGAACTCCTTTGGAAGCTACCTGCTATATCAGCCTCAGAGCTGTGCTGCTAAAAGTGATTTTTTTAAAATACCATAACTTTATTAATCAAAAAGCTACAAGTCTTTTCCACAATAAAAAGGATGACAGGGTTTATGATACAATTTATCACTCATTTATACAGATACAGAATGTACCATAATTAAACAGTCTATTTCTGTTAGTATTGACCTTAAGGCCTCTACTTGTATTACTGCAAAGTACAATAATATTCTCAGTGTGCATCCCTTTGTGTCTGTTTGTCCTGTCATGCCATAGGATGTACTTTGGCTTTTATAAATGTACAGTCATCGTTAATATTTGCTTCCATTCTTATTACCCTGGTAGTTTGAACACCCTGCCCCATTCATTTCTTATCTTCTAGCAACTCCTCCCTCCTGTGAACAAAATTTCTTTTTTACTTATAAGGGTCATCGGCTTATTTGTCTCTGTTATATTAATGGGGCCCTTCTTCCAGTTTCTTTGGATTGCTTTTTTCATCACTAACATAAGAGTGCCCAATAATACTTTGCTATATCTACTCCTCTTATTCCTGTCAAAAACCACTAAGAAATATGTATGTTTGATTAGGGACTCCATCCTCAGCCATAACAGTCTAACTGTGTTTTGGAAAAACTTTCATACTGTGTCTAACACTGGGCATTCCAAAAAGATATGGATCCAGGAACCTAAGACACCCTCCCTGCATCTCCAATGTGTAATTGATGATCCTGCTCAACCTGGAAAGGGGTATAAAAATATTTATGGAAACACCTCAATACAAATATGAGAAATTTCCACAATGTAGAAATTTTTCATAGGTCTACATATATCTCTACATATATCTCATCCACCACTTTGGGGAAATCCACTCTCCCATTTTCACTTCCCAGCCATATTGAAACTTTACCATTTTATCTGTTTTTTTCTGAGCAGTCTTCTGGTCTCTGTTTGTTTTGACTCAGGTCTCATTGCTCCTGGGCTATGTAAGCAAATAATCTCTTTCCCATCTGTTGGGTCAAGATACATCCTGGGTCCTGCTTTAAAGTAAGCTGGATACATTAGTTTAAACATCAAATTCATGTCTTGAGAGAGTTGCATCTCAGATATAAACGTGTTTCTCTTCCTCCTAGTATCCATACTGTAATATTGATCTGCAAAGCCCCAAACATCTCCAAAATCAGTCCCCCCCCCTTGGCCACAGTTTAACCAAGACCATTTCCATTACTATCTGATGAGGGGATTTGATTTGTTAGGGACTGATATGGGTGGAAATAGCCAGCATACTCTCTCCATAACAACTCCTTTTGCAGGTAGGTCGGACCACTTCACCAGCAGGAATTTCATAAAGTATCTCATGTTGTATGTTTAGGAATCAAGAAAAACAAAAACGAACCAGCACAAAGGAGAAAAGTGGCTAAATCTTATTTAATTGTGGCAATGTCACTCTACATGTTGCAAACTGGTTTTGGCTATATATCCAGCCTTTCTCAGTGCAAAAGAACAAATAGTATAAAGAGCACATCCTGGTTATTGCTTTTATATCCAAGTCTATTAAAGGTGTATATACCGCAAAAACATGTGCATATACATTTATATCTAAAAATAAATCAATAAATATAAACAAACATCCAAATGCATGAAATCATGGGCTGACACCAGCTAATTAATCTATTTCATTTAAACCAGGTTTGAACAAGACTCCTAACCTGATAATCCATGCGGATTCCATATTATTTAATCTGTCATGCCAGCCAGCTTTAAGATTTCTATGCAAATCAATTTTATCAATGATAGTGAAATTGAATTGTGCAGTTTGAGGGTTCATGGTATGTTTATATAAAGCATTAGAGATTTTATGATTTCTGATGGCGCTAAGGTGTTCACTTATTCTATGTCTCAGTGGTCTGGAAGTTTGACCTACATAAAAGGAGGAACATGTACAAGTGGCCAGATAGATCACGCAATCAGTGCTGCAGTTACCAAAAATTTTTATCTCGTATACCTGGGAGGTATTACCACTAGTAAATTCTTTGGTCTTTAGACTGTGTCTGCATGCACTGCAATGACCACAAGGAAAACAGCCTATCAAGAGATCACCAAATAGAGTTGTCTGAATCAGCGTGGTTGGCTTATACCTTTTGTAATGTGTGAAATGAGAATGGATGGTTCTACCCCTACGATATCCATACTGTAATATTGATCTGCAAAGCCCCAAACGTCTCCAAAATCAGTCCCCCCCCCTTTGCCACAGATTAACCTAGACCATCTCCTTTACTATCTGATGAGGGGATTTGATTTGTTAGGGACTGATATGGGTGAAAATAGCCAGCATACTCTCTCCATAACAACTCCTTTTGCAGGTAGGTCGGACCACTTCACCAGCAGGAATTTCATAAAGTATCTCATGTTGTATGTTTAGGAATCCCACAAATTCTCAGGTTTTTCCTTCGGATTGTCTCCTCATAATCTGCAAACATCTGCTCCAGTTACTCCAGCCTGACATGACTATCTGTAATAAATGTATGGGCTGGTCTAAGATCGCTTTGCACATCGCAGATGGAGTCTGAGTGTCGGGTAAATATGTGTTTGATTTCTTTTAACCTTTTCTTTGTGTGGGTCACATGTGTATCTAGTTATGAGTTGATTAAGCTCAATTTCAACAGAATTTGATGCAAGTGAGGCTCTGATGCTGCATTCTCATTCCCCTTTTATCCGGTCTGTCCGCCAGCATCGCTTGCTCTTCCAAAAGGCTACCTTTCCATGGACTCTCCAGCCTCATATTAGAAAAAATTATCACTGGAAAGAATCTTCACTGGAGGTTTGCACTGATAAGTGCCCAGAAGAAAAAGCATCAGTCAGTTTAGATTTAAAGGCCAATATAATTTTTTTTCCAGCTGAATTATTAGCGATCCTGGGTTTGAGCAAGAGAGCCTGGTCATATCACTGCTATGACCAGATGTCCACAATGAATGAATTTTTGAAACCTCATTGTAGAACTGGGAGAGATTAGTACATATGAGATCTTTAAATTCTGAGATATTTGGTGCAGGGGCTTTAGAGATTTTGAAGGTGAAGGTCACAAGTTTATAGCCCAGCTTAATCATGGAAGGAGACAGCAGGGCAACAGTGCATAAGTGACAGTATTTGTAAGGACCAGATCAAAAATGTTATATATACACTATCTGTTTTGGGGAGTGTTCACTTATTAAGTCTTAGAAATTCTGGGCATTCCCTACATCAGAGGTACAGATACTCTAGTTTGTTAAGGGGAAGTTAAAAGTTTCCCAGTAGAATGGAATTCTTGTGGGAAGTTAGATGTGAGCTACTATATAGAGCAGAAGAAGAAATGTGTAGAGCATAAAGAAACATAGAGATGATTGGTAAATGTTTATGTGTTTGTATGTAGTGGACAGAATTGACACCTCACAGCAAAAGGTTCCCCTGGTTCGATTCTCGGCCAGGGTGCCTTCTGTGCTAAGTCTTCATGTCTTCCCTGTGTTTGTGTGGGCTTCCTCAAACTGCTCAAGTTTCCACTCACATTCCAAAGACATTCAGTAGGTGGATTGGACACTCTATGTTGGCCATAGATGTCAGTGTGCATGTGAGTGTCTGGTGTGGAAGAACAACCATGTTGTGGCTAGCTACATGGTGGTGTAAACCTTGGCTTTAGATGATTGTCATTGTTGAAATGACACCCTGACCCCAGATGCAAAAAATGGGAACAAGGATTTGGGGATGGATGGGTGGTTTTACCAAATAGAGAACAACTTTCCTTTATGTTGGATATGGGAGCTGAAAGCAGGAGGGAACACTTTATACCATGCTTTAGAGCAAATCTTGCCTTCTGCCTCTTTGTGTTAATATGTCTAAATATGATGGGTCCTTGAGGCAGTATGTTATTGTCATGCATGCCAGGTTTCAGCTAGGTTTCTGTGAAACCAAGATAATGGGTTTGTAGTTGGAACTACAGCCTTGTAACAAATGCAGATATTTATATGTGTTTATACAAAAGGGTTTGTTCCAGTATGTGGATCTGATAGTATGGATATGTGTGCAGGTGGATGCTTTAAATGACTACCAATACACAGTTGTATGTAGGAGGGTGCACGCTTTAAAAGA
>NC_056731.1:89059767-89084767 GCF_019279795.1 Protopterus annectens
GTCTGGTAAATTGAGAGGTATGGATGTGAGTCTTTTTTGTTGGGCAGGTGCCCTTTTATTTTTTTAAAGAAGGGAAAGTTGCAGAAGAAAGTCATGGAAGTAAGATGTAGAAAGGCAGACTCCTCTGTGAAGCAGAGCTCCTCTCTAAACTTATTCAAGAAAGACTTGCACTAGTGGATGAGAAATGGGAAATATACCCTGGTTCTAGCACCTGTGTCTCTAATGGACAGACATTTTGTAAATCTTATCCCAGCTTACATATAACACTTAAATTATACCATGACCCCCCCCAAAACGTGCACGCTGATTGGCCAGCGTGCCCGTTGTAAATCGAGTTATACTAATGGAAAAAGGTCCGGTCGCCCGGACTTTTTTCCATTAGTATAACTCGTTTTTTAAAACACTGTCTCGCTATGTTAAATGGGTTTAACATAGTGAGACAGCTTTAAAATAAGCAACGGAGATCTCCGTTGCTTATTTTAAAGCTGTCTCGCTATGTTAAACCCATTTAACATAGCGAGACAGTGTTTTAAAAAAAAAGCAATGGAGAAAGCAAGATCTCCGTTGCTTTTTTTTAGTGTCTCGCTATGTTAAATGAGTTTAACATAGCGAGACAGTTTTAAAATAAGCAACGGACATCTCCGTTGCTTATTTTAAAACTGTCTCGCTATGTTAAACTCATTTAACATAGCGAGACACTAAAAAAAAAAACAACAGAGATCTTGCTTTCTCCGTTGCTTTTGCCCACAGCTCTGATGTACTGCGCAGGCGCGCAGTACATCAGAACTGCCACGGATGCCAGACATCACCGGAACGGCAGTAAACAGGCATCATACTATGCCATTATTTAAGAAAAGTAATTGTTTCTTTTCTTAAATAATGTTATGGTATAATAGCAATAACCTACTTCTGGGTGTGGGTAATGCTAAATTTACCCACGGTTGGCTTTGTTTGGTCCCTCGAGCTTCGCCCTCGAGACCAAACCACACCAACCGTGGGTAAATTTAGCATTACCCACACCCAGGCGTGGGTTATTGCTATAATAACATCTAAGCCACATACACTTGCATGATATATTTGGGAAGCTTGGCTGGACTTACACAGCCAGCGCCTAAACATGACGGATTCATTTGGGATGTTTGCTAGGCTTATAAAGACCCCAGTGGCAATTAGCCTATTATGCATCTATGAATCTATGAACTCCTGACAGGGTGTGGGGCAACACAGTGATTGGGGGGTACAATTGTGAATGAGACATCAAAAACACAGTGAAAAGACATTTGTGGTAGGAGGATTATACTACATCCAAAAGTGGGCATCAGCAAGAAAGGGTGGAGAACACCAGGTTGGAGGTTAGGACTGGGTGTTCACAGATGCAGTTGCTACCCGCTTAGACCCAGTGTGAAATTACCTACAACAGAGTCCTGGCTCAGAAGGTAGAGTCAGCATTGAATAGGGACACAACTCTATGAGTTGCTGGGGCATGATTTTCATGCAGCTGATGTGCACACACCCTGCCAGCTGACAAAGGTGTTATCTCCACTCACCTTGCTATCAGTGGGTACCACTGTACTAAGCTCCAGTGCAGGGCTACCTATTGCAGAGGGTGCAGGTAAAGCAGGAGGTGTGGAAGCAACTATGACAGGCTGGCATCCAGATGTGCTGGGTGCTTCTGGTGGTGGAGTCAGTGGTGGCACTACTGCTGCCACCTGTGGGGGTATGACAGGCCTTCCTGGTGGGACAGGTACAAGTTACTGTTTTGCTGCACAGTGTTTGCCAGCCCTGTTTATCATGGAAATTGAGTGATTCAGAAACAATAATGAGATGAGCCATAATTAGCTTAATTATCCCACCCAGAGGGGTGAATGCACATGATATGTAACGAGGAACCTTACTTCATGACTGTCCAAGATTTTTGTAGCATGCCCAGATTTTTGCTTCATATTTTTGAGCTGTTCCTTATAAAATTTAGGTCTTCTGGCAAATCACTGAGTGAGGATTGAATTCACTGAATAATGACATGCAATTTTATACTTGATAGCCTTCAGAAAAAGCATGCTAACACAAACCCTGTTATTCCAGCAACTTTGCAATTTTAAAGAAGCAATATTTCAAATCTGTCCCTATTTTAGGCTTTGTCAAGATTCCTCACACAAAGCGGTTGAGAGGTGTGTGACAAGCACATAATTTCATCATACAACATAAGAAAAAGCTGTGAAAAGTGTTTGATTCCTGTGACTTGCTTTTGGTTAAAGCTGTCCTTCAGTGTCAGATATCTGCTTAATTAGGAAAGTGTTCTTTCTTACACATTTCATTCAGTTGTAGAATATTAGCTGTGACTGCTCTTCTCTCATAATGAATGTGAAGGATTTCAGATTGTCAGTGATTCTAAGATGTGTTGGCCAAAACTGTCTTAAGTGGCACATTGCCAGTATAATGCAAGTAATAGGTTGTGAGGTTGTTAAGGTAGATGGGTGACCCCCCCAATCATATTCTCAGTAATATTGATTACTACACCAGAACAAACACACAATAAAATGGTAAAATATGCTGCTAATGTCCCTCAAAAATTCATCATTATAAAGCACTTCATAAGATTAACTGGCTAGAGTTAAAACACCTTTTAACATTTAATCAATTAAAAACAGTTTAAAAAAACAGATACAATTCTATACAAGCCAAGCAGATGCCACCACTTTACTCAGCCCATATAAGGTCAATCATTGAGTATGACAGCTCTTTTGGCATGTATCTAAGGATACTAAACTTAAACAGTTTGCTCTACATTGGCTGCCTTAAAGCCCTGTTGCTATACATGACCTCTTACTGACTGCAAAGTGGATATCTATGCCTGGCATACAAGGCATCCTCTGACCCAATACTGATGGTCCTTTTACATATCAGCAAGTCAAACAGCATCAGAAATACTTGGTCCAGGGATGTTATCCTTTTCTGCAACATCAAATGAACAGCTTGGAGGGACAATTATATCTCACAGAGGATATCATTGCTTTGGAACAGACAGACTCCCCATTCACATAAAACAAAGCTCATCCCTGATTAAATTGAAGTGAAACTTACAGATTTGTATGGGTATTAGGAAATTTACCCCAGGGTTTCTTGTGCTACTACAAATGGACAGAGGCAGTTTCTAAAAATTTTTAACCCATAATTGGGGCTTTTCTAAATTATCTAAGGTATAATCTCAGTTATTACCATTAGATGTAATATTAGAGGTAATATAAATATAGTCCGCAAATGGATAAGGTTAATCTAAACACTATACAGAATAGGTAATTCAAAACTCCATTCTGAAAAAAATTCAGGCTTAAAATGGCTGACAAGGGCAGTTAGTGAAATACTAACCTATGAACCTAGAAGTTTTCAAATTAAGCAACCACTTTTCATATCCTGTCCATGTGACCATGCTGTGGAATTCCAGTCCCCCACACCTTAGACATGACAATAAACATACATTTCTATACAATCTAAAAACCTATCTAACTTGCACATGGGCCTGTCCATGTCCTAAATTTCTTTTCCATCAGTCTTATCACTAACCTCTATCTATCCTAGCTTCTCCTTCTTCTTCTTCTATACCCTTTAACTATGCTGTCAACATCCTTAATTTTATACATACCTCTCAAACTAGAAACATCAAAAATCTAGACAAAGGCCCATGAAAAGTCAGTAAAACCAGCCAAAAATCTCTAAGCAGATTAACATATCATTTCCATACATAATTATGTAACCCTGCCCACAGCAACGGAATTGTGGGATACCAACAATGCAAATTGGAGAAGACACAAAATATTAAACATAAAATATAACCAGAACAATAGTGTTTAACCGCTAACCCCATTAGACACATATCACTTAAAAATAGACACATCTCTCAGTCTCAAAATGTGGCCTCCCAATGCATTTAATAAATGTAAGTAACATTTTCAGCTGTTTTCCTCTAAAACTATTAAATATATTGTTTTTGAGTACAAATATAGTACCTGTTGTTAAAGGCATTTATTTAGACAACTGTAGACTAATATGACCTGATAAAAATCCATGTTTATGTGATGCTCAGAAAAAAAATGTCCTCAATGGTGTACAAAGAGTATGACTGGCTACACCCTTGCTCTCAGACAGCTGTAGCATATTAGATCCCCAATAACCCTCTGGACTACAGAAGTTAATATTTTAGACAGCCGCACGTAATATCTTATAAGTAACATAAAATATCCTCAGGCTTTAGTAGTTCCCAAAACATCACAGATTTGAGGCACTTAATTCCAACTGTTTTTCTTTAATTTCAGTTAATAATGCCATATTGATAAAAAGGCCGTTACTCACACACACTTGAAAACTTAAAACACATGAATCAGACATTGCCATGTAAATTACAGCAAGCATCTTATTCCACAAAACAGTTATGGGCCATTTACTCGAAAGAGAGGAGCCAGTACACAACAGAGACCACTAGTTCAACAGGAGTTAAGCACATCCAAGACACAAAGAAAATCCTAAGCATCAAAAAAACAAACTGAAAATCAGACAAGCAATACATAAAAAGGCATGAAATCCTTCTCCCTTTTCACAACACAAATTAAAATTAGTATAGTTCAACAATCTGGACACCTGTCACCTGATGATGCCCAATTGCTAAGTACTTAGTCTGGAAAACGTACTTAAATGTTTTAAACATTTTAGTATGGAGTGTAGAACATCATAACAGGAAACCAGGGATATCTGAGCAGTGAAGAAACCACGGCATGTTTTTAATAAGTGACCACAGCATAAAAATCTGCAAACACTTACCACACGGCAGCAAGGATTCATTCTCCAAAATGTATTCTTAGCGCTTTCGTCTCAGACAATGACACAACTTCATCAGATAAAAGTATAAACTGAAATGGACTTTAAATACCAATGGAGCCAGATGACATTGCACATTTAAAGAGAAACATACACAATTACTCTAAAATACATATAGTAACATACGTAAAAAACCTATTATAAACAATCCAAAGAGAAAAAAGAAAGTAAATAACAATAACTGTTGACTTTATCTACGTTCTGCTTTCAATTTTAAAATACATCCAATGGATGCCATCTCTTTCAACCCAGGCCAACCTACTGCTCTCAAACATAAAATCCAGTGGTACTCCCTCTGGTCAAGAAAAAGTTTCTATGGTCCACCCCTAGGGTTAGGTTTAACTTGTTCAATTACCACAAACTTAAACTGATGCTCAGGGAAATCTAATAAGTACTGAAATATGGCATTGGTCATTTTTTTCTTATTTATTTAATAAATGTGTTCATAAATATGATTTTATAATTTGCGCTCAGTCTTTCCGACATAAAATACCAGGCAGCATTGACACAATGCACCATATACTACTTCTAACCTGTTACAATTATAGATCTATGAACCATGTTGTATCTGGAGGCCCATCCACATCCTCCCACAAGCTCAAATTTACAGATCTAAAAAATGAGGTGGGATTGTAGGCCCCTCCCTATCCATGGCCAAGGGCATGCCAACTGGTCCTTCTGTGATCGTGCTGGATTGAAAGAGTCAGCAATATAAATGCAGTGGGTATTCTGGACTAAGCTATGATATGTTCCATCTCAGGGCAGCAGACATGATCAGTGGTCACCCTACGGGAAGAAACTGTGGAAATGGAATGGAGTGCAGCTGGTAGCAGGCCATATACTGAGCTATGTCTTACAGAGATGGTGGAGATCTTGGTCTCAGTACCACCTTCACGGAGTGTGGTGCTGGATGTTGGGACAGAAATTGATGGGCCCCAAAAAGTTTCAAATCCAGACAATACTTGGTATGTAGTCCTAATTCATAGTATTACTAGCAACAACTCCTCTTTAATGCTTAGTCAATCTAATATTTATTAAATCTGTCTGGTGTATGGTAAACAAGTACATCAGGGATACAATTGCCACATCCATCTACACAAAATATGGCCAGGGTATTAGTTTTGAACCATGTTTTATAGTTTTAAAGATAACAGTTGCATACATACATGCATTCAAATGTTTCAAGCACAGGCATTAATGCCCTTCTAGCTTGCCAATATACCAAAACACTTGTTCCCATAATAAATGTCCAGGCTGTTCTTAAAAATATCTAAACTAGTATTTGCTTTAATGTAATTTGGTGGTCTGTTCCAATCATCAGCTACTCTGTCAGAGAAACAGTTAGTACACTTTTCATTCCTATAGAATCTTCTATGTAGGTTATCTGATGATTCTCTAGTACTTTTTGATAACCCCAAACATTCCCAGGGGTAGTTGTCCCTAAATGCCCTATATACCTGAATAAGATCTCCTCTTAAATATCTGTAAGAAACACTGTACAAGTTCAGATGTTTTAGTCTTTCATAATAACTTAGATTTCAATTCTATGGATGTTCTTGGTATATTTCCACTGTACTCTTTCAGGTTTATTTATGCTTGTTTTCTTATAGGGTTTCCATATTGTTATTCCATACTCAAGTTTGGGTCTAATGAACCTAACAAACAATTACTTCATTATGTTTGATTTCCTAGACTTTATAAATCTTTTTATACATCCTATAGTTCTAAAACTATCATTAGCCAATTGGTTGATATGATTAGAAAAACTCATAGCTGAATCTATCCACATACCTAGGCCCTTAAATGAGTCTACAATTTCAATCACTGTGTGCTGTATTAAATATTCATCTTTCAGTTTGTGTCTCCCAAATCTCATATACTTAGTTTTTGATCTATTTATCAACATATTATTCTGCTGTGCCCAAATAGTCAAGTTAGTCAAGTTGTTTTGCAGACATGCCTTATCTGTAACACTTGTAATCAGTTTACCCAATTTCAGGTCATCAGCATATAGACTGTAGAACACATCAGATGAAAAAGTAAGGTCTGAAAGATACAATTTAAACAAGTAAGGGCCTAGGGCAGAGCCCTGTGGGACACCTTGACTGTAATCAAGGATTTCACCTGTCCAGTTGGTGTGTGATACTTGTCATGTCCTATTTGTAAGCCATGCAGCTATGCATCTTATCAACAGTACATCAGTACCTAGTTGTATTAATTTATTGATCAGTGTTTTGTGTATGACCCTGTCAAATGCTAAAATTAAATCTATATAAATCACATCACAGCACAAATTTTCATTCATAGCTGTTATTATATTGTCATAGAACATATGTTACAGGTGGTAATAGATATATTTTCAACATATGCATGCTGATATATGGTTTCAAGTCCCAACCTATCCAGTTCTGACAGTAACTTATCCAGTATGACCTTCTCCATTATTTTTCCACAACATGAACTTAGACTTAAGGGTCTACATGATTCTGGGTTTGTCCTACTCCCCTTTCCCTTAAAGACAGGTTTAATAAGTGCATGTCTCCAATCTTGAGGTATCTCCCCATATTTATATGACCTAGTGAATAATAAATATAATGGTAGTATAAGTTCTTGCTGAAGTGTTCTCAGGTCATTGTTACTTATTCCATCTCCTCCCTGCACTTTTTTTAATCCAGTTTTCACAGTTCTTTTTCAATTTAATCTAATTTGATTCCAGTATCTGAGGTTACCTGGATGTCACTAGGATAACTTACCACCCCTTTTGTGGACTAAACTGTTTTGCATAAGATTTTGGAAATATATCTATAATCATTTGTGTCTGAGAATACATTTTAGAATCTGCACACAGTTTATCAATGTGTGTATCTTTACTCCTTCCATATCTTATGTTTCTATAAAAAGGTTTCCTATTATGCTCAATATCTTTATATAAATTTTCTTCAACTTTTTCTTGATCTTGTCTAACATTATGCTTAATCTATTTGGCCGGCTTGTTTATTTCAGATTTCAAAGTTGTAGTTTGACCTCTCTTCCATTTCTTATATTTTTTGTCTCTCACCATAATCAGGTATCTTGTTCTTATGGAAATATACCCCCCTGATGTTGCGTGCCTAGATCCTGATGTTAAACATTTTTTTTTACTTTTTGCACTCAAACAATTTCTCTTTCAAAGCTTTCCACATTCCATCTGCAGTTTTTCCACTGAACACCTCACTTCGGTTAATTTTATATAGTAACTGTTTTTCTTCCCTGTAATCTGTAATTAACCTTCTGTGCATTGGCTTAGATTTCACTTTGGCAGAATTATCTATAAACAAATTAACCTTAATAACCCCATGATCACTGCACATCAATGGTGGTAAAACTTGACTTGAAGTTGTAGTAATTTCTTTGGCAACACAAACAATAACTAGTATATTCTGTCCCCTGGTAGTTTTTTTTTACAGTCTGAAACATTTGTTGTTCCTGAATATACTCTTTGAATAATTTCTTTACTAACATTGTTGAATTAATATTATTCCAGTCTGTTTCTGGTAAATTTAAGTCCCCAGCTAATATTATTCTTCCCTCCTGTATTTCATGCAAGAAATGTATGTATTCCTCTAGGTCATCTGCACTTGACTTTGGTGGTCTGTACACTCCAACAATTGTTATATGTTCCAGAGTTATCTTTATTGTCATGGTTACACAGTCTATAGTATTGGTGTTATCACTGCACATGTAATAAGCTAGCACAGGTCTCATAACTGTCTTTAATCCCTGTCACAACACCTCCACCTGATTTTTTTGTTAGAATGTCTGTTACAGTAAAAACATTTATACCCTGACAGAACAGGTTTCCAGTCATTGTTCTTTAACCATGTTTCACAAACAATAACATCAATCTTGTAGGAACGTAGCAAATGTTCTAATAAAAAAACGTTATTATTAATGCTCCTAGCATTAACAACCATCAGAGATGCATCAAATGTTGCTATCTGTGAACTGTTACATTTTTGACCTGGCAAAAATCCTGGCTAGTGTTTGTCAAATATTGCAAAATATCTGCTGCAAAAATTCCCTTCTCTGATCTAGACAAATGCACACCATCCTGTCTGAACACACGTGTGCCCAAAAGAAGGCTTGGATGCTGTACACATTTTCATTTATTAAAACAAGACATTTTTCCATGTAGGTGTTTATCAAAAAAAATATTTTCATTCACAGTGACCTGACTATCCTTTCTATAGGTGATTTGTGTAAAATATGTCCTAACACCAGTACAAGCTATACTATCTAGGAGGGTTGTTTAGTTCTGGTGCTGGACTATACTTACACTGGATAATTATTTTTTTTTTTTGCATTGGTGTAGTCATAGGTGTATTCACAGATGTATTTACAGGTGGTTCTTTATCTGGCACCAGCATGGAGTGGCTGTCTCATCTAATTGTTGCAGCTTAATTTCTTAATTGGTATTTTAACACTTGTTAATTGATAGGGAGTGGACACTCCCATTGTATATAAAAATGAGGTTTACTTTTTATGCATTAGATCTGAGGAAGTGTGCAGTTGTGCATGCGAAAGCGCTTATCTTTTGTTTACAATAAATTGTTGATCCTTCGTGGTGGTCTTCTTCTACTTTTTTCTAAGTTACTGTGTCGTTTGGCTTTGGAAGAGACCTTTGGGTGCCAGGACTGTTTTACTAGCTTTATTGGTTCATTTTCGGTTGCTGTTCCTGCCTCTACATTATGGAAGGATCCCCAGTAGAACTGGATTATGTACCTGAAAGACTTACTATCAATCGGAGATGGAATACTCTCATAGACAATAAGATTAATCCTTTACTAGGTATGGAACTTACTACTGCTACTCTGCCTATTCCAGGTACTGTTAATGATATGGCTGACTTTAATGTTATTTTCAAAGAATTAGAGAATTGCCTTTACAAACTTTACTGCCTCATATGGCAACGTAGACACCTTGAGGCATGCCAACATTTTAAAGTAGTTCCACGTGGAATGAGGGTGCTGTGTATGCCCTCGTACGGCAACAGTCACCCAGAACTACTTAAGAGTTGGCAGAGGCTTAACCTTGAGTTGAGTTACAAGTATATCACATTGTTACTGGAATATTTCCTACCTATAGAAAATGAACTAGCGACTAAACCAGAACAGTTGCACAGTGATCTAATTGGAAGATTTAAAGGGGAAATCTTTTTAAAGAGGTTAGATAACCTCTATGTACAAGTTACTTCATACAGTGATAGACTTCAACAAGTTAAGTCACGTAAACTTCAAAGGGACTTTCGTGACTTTTCGAATGGGCAGGTGTTCGTTTGGCCAAGGTTTTCACATAATCAGGAGGTATCAAGTACAGGTTTATTGGCTAATGAAGTGCCCTCTAATCCTCCTTTAGAATCGACAAATGTTGCCCCTTTAACGCTTTCTTTGGGGCCTGGCAATCCTTCTACATCACTTCCTGAGAGCACCGGAGCCACACAGTTGACTGCGACTGGTACTCCACCGCCTAACCAGTTAGCCTTTAATTCACATCACATTATGGGAGCCAAACCACAGGTACAAGATAGTATTGAGCGTTTTTTACCCCTGCCTGTCCAACTACACAGAACATCAGGGGACAGATCGTGAAGTCGGGGAAGAATGAAGAGAAAACTTTCTCAGGAGCCACAGACAAGGAGAGCACGGATGAGAGACTGAATTGCTTGATATTTAACCTTTCAGATATTGTACTTTCTAAAACGGATTGTAATGTTTTAAATAGAGGATTGTCCTACATCCCTGCACAGGTTAGTAAACTTAATGAAACGCTCATTGACCTAAGGAAATTTGTTAGAACTGTTTCTTTAAAGTTGTTGTTTAATATGAGTGCATCTATGGACTCTAATAGACCTGTGGACACTTCCCTTATGTTTAAGAAGAAGAGTACTTTTACTCCAACGTTACATCCTATGTTGGACTGTTTTGTTAAAGCTTGCAAACAGGATTTGTATAGTTATCACTATAATAGTAAACCAGGGACACTGTTTTTAACGAGTCATAAAGAATGGGAGTCTGTTTCTTCCTTAGTTAATAATGAAAATATTATTGTCAAACCAGCAGATAAAGGGGGGGGGTAGTGTTGTTGAATACGAATGATTACATCATGAGCATGAATAGATTATTGGAAGATGCTGACACCTACAAACTGATTAATGAGGGTATTGTGCAGCGTCATATATATGAGATCCACCAAGAATTGGATGATTTAATGATGGCCAGACAGATTGACCAAGATATATATTCTTTTCTGTTTATAGAACATCCTAAGTTACCTTACATTAAAGGGCTTCCTAAGGTGCACAAAGGGGTTATACCCCCCCTTTGTGCCCTATTGTTGTGGGTAATGGTTGGGTAACGGAAAACATTTCTGTTTACATTGAGAAAAAGCTTAGGCCTATAGTGTCAAATATACCCACTATACTAAGGGACACTTATCAGCTATTGGGTGATCTAAAAGAGATTGAGAAGTCAGTTACAGATTCATGTTTATTAGTAACACTTGATGTCAAGAGCTTGTTCACCTCGATTCCCAATGCTTATGGGCAGGAAGCCATAAGAGACATCTTAAATCACACTCAGGGGTTCAGTAGGAATGAACAAGCTTTACTGAATACATTGTTAGATTTAGTTTTAAATAATAATGTACTCATGTATAGAGAACAATACTTTTTACAGCAATGGGGTGTAGCAATGGGGACTCCCTGTGCCAACACTTATGCCAATCTGGTGGTACACTTTTGGGAGTCCTCCTGCCTTTTCAAACATGCCAACTTTTCCAAAATTCTTCTGTATAGAAGATTTGTAGACGATATTCTGCTTCTGTGGGAAGGGACACCTGCAGAACTTCGTAATTTCATAGAAGAATTAGAATTGACCTCAGACTTTTTAAGGTTTACGATAGATTTGTCTGCCACTCACATACATTTTTTAGCTATTACCATTAGTAAGGACAAAAAAAGGGGATTATACACATCCCCGTATAGGAAACCTTGTTGGAGGAATCCTATACTTAGGTTTGATAGTATGCACCCTAGGTGTACATTTAGAAATATTGTGAAGGGTCAATTTACCAGGATTAGCAGGTTGTGTGAGCATTCTGATGAATTGCAACAACAGTATCAGAAGTTAGAGCAGTTATTTCTTGACAGAGGCTATGATCCTGAGATGATGCATAGAGTGAAGTTAGGTTTTACATCTGAAAATAGATACATTCCAGAGACAGGGAATCATATGAGATCATATACTTCCGCCCATTATACTCACCACAGGGCTAACGTTATTTTGAAATTTACTAGTGATATTAGAAAAATCACAGGGATTATTTCTACGAATTGGAATATTCTGACTGTCGATAAAGATATCTCTAAGATTGTTGGTTCTCACCCTACTTTCACATACAGAAACAGCAAAAACTTAAAGAGAATTTTATGTATAGAGAAGTTGGGTAGTTCCACTGCCAATATAGCAACAGTCCAACAGAGATTAGGTACCTACCCTTGTGGTAGATGTAATATATGTACTTCGATTTCTCCTGTACAGTCCTTTACACATCCTACTCTCAATTATACCTTTGAACCTAAGCATATAGCCAATTGTGGAGACAAGAATGTTATCTATATGGCTAATTGTGGCATGTGTCAAGCATTTTATATAGACATGACCACGAGATGACTTAGGGACAGGATTCATGATCATTTATATGAGATTAAAAAGGCTGATACCAAGAATGAGTTAGCCAAACATATTTTGGAATTTCCCACACATGCCTTCAGTTTTAAGGTTCTACAGAAGAAATATTTTGATAAAAGGAAAGGTGACAACTTTTGTGAGTTAGAGAATATAGAGTTAAGCTGGATCTTCAGATTTAAGGCTCATCACCCCCCTGGACTTAACTCATACGTGAGTATTAGATCAGCCCTGAAGATGAGGAGGTGACTATGACCTCTTGACCCTGTCTTTTTCTCTTTTTTCTTTCTCTTCTTTTCCCTTCTACATGCTTGTTCCCATTACACCACTTTCTCCCCCCCACCCTTTTTCTCCTGTTTTTATAGTCTTTACACAGTCCCTTGGGATTTGCTTACAGGGATGGTTCATTCTTTAGCATATGTTTAGCTTGTGCTTGTGACAACATAGGACAATTCTGTAGTATGGGTAGACATAAAAGTAAGAGCGTGCATTAGGTTTGTCTTTATTTTGACTTTTAATTATATAGATTCTACTTGAGATTTTATAGTTTAGCAGTAGGTAGTTTGCAATACCATTTTTGATAATTTTATATTTAATGTTTTTGATCAAGATGCTTTGAAACATCGGATTTATTTGCTTGGTTTATGTTTCATGCTCTATAATTGTATTGTCTTCTATTGTCAATGTGCTGCATGTCGATCAGTATACTGAATGTTTTTAACATTTTTAAATTGTTGCAGCTTAATTGCTTAATTGGTATTTTAACACTTGTTAATTGATAGGGAGTGGACACTCCCATTGTATATAAAAATGAGGTTTACTTTTTATGCATTAGATCTGAGGAAGCGTGCAGTTGTGCATGCGAAAGCACTCATCTTTTGTTTACAATAAATTGTTGATCCTTCGTGGTGGTCTTCTTCTACTTTTTTCTAAGTAATTTATTTGGCAACACAAACAATATCTAGTATATTCTGTCCCCTGGTAGTTTTTTTTTACAATCTGAAACATTTGTTGTTCCTGAATATACTCTTTGAATAATTTCTTTACTAACATTGTTGAATCAATATTATTCCTGTCTGTTTCTGGTAAATTTAAGTCCCCAGCTAATATTATTCTTCCCTCCTGTGTTTCATGCAAGAAATATATGTATTCCTCTAGGTCATCTGCACTTGACTTTGGTGGTCTGTACACTCCAACAATTGTTATATGTTCCAGAGTTATCTTTATTGTCACAGTTACACAGTCTATAGTATTGGTGTTATCATTGAACATGTAATAATCACAGGTATCATAGCTATCTTTAATCCCTATCATAACACCTCCACCTGATTTTTTTGTTAGAATGTCTGTTACAGTAAAAACATTTATACCCTGTCAGAACATGTTTCCAGTCATTGTTCTTTAACCATGTTTTACAAACAATAACATCAATCTTGTGGGAATGTAGCAAATTTTCTAATAAAAAACTTTATTATTAATGCGCCTGACATTAACAACCGTCAGAGATGCATCAAATGTTGCTATCTGTAACCTGTTACTTTTTTGACCTGGCAAAAATCCTGGCTAGTGTTTGTCAAATATTGCAAAATATCTGCTGCAAAAAATTATCTTCCCTGATCTAGACAAACGCACACCATCCTGTCTGAACACATGTGTGCACAAAAGAAGGCTTGGATGCTCTATGCATTTTCATTTTTTAAAACAGGACATTTTTTCCATGTAGGTGTTTATCCAAAAAATATTTTCATTCAGAGTGACCTGACTATCCTTTCTATAGGTGATTTGTGAAGAATATGTCCTAACACCAGTACAAGCTATACTATCTAGGAGGGTTGTTTAGTTCTGGTGCTGGATTATACTTACACTGGATATTTTTTTTTTTTTTTTGCATTGGTGTAGTCATAGGTGTATTCACAGATCTATTTACAGGTGGTTCTTTATCTGGCACCAGCATGGAGTGGTTGTCTCATCTAATATTGGAGGATCTGTGGTGTCTGATAATGATGGTAGGGATGACCTGGCAATGTCGGGGAGTGCAGAGTGCATGTCTGACACAAGGAGAGTGACTACAACATTTCTAGACAAACTGTGGACATGGTCTGTCTCTGCCTGCAGAATGTCCATGGCCATAGACATCTGAAAGAGGATAGACTGATGGGGACAGTATAAATCAGGGAAGTGTGGTGCCCCCCAGTAGATAGAATCTGCCCCTATCATTCATGGGAAGGGAGGCCCACACAGGAGATTGATAAAGGATCTCACTGGAGATATGCCTACTGCCATCCCCTTATGAGATCAGTTGTGTCACTGGCTGCATCCCAAGATATGTGAAGGGACATCATGGAGGCTCAGGGTAGTTCCACCACAGCCATGACAAAGATATTAAGGATGATGCAGCTGTGCATACTGAACTATAGGAATGCATGCTCCACATGTGTGATTCCTTGGATATACTGAATCACATATTGGACCACACAGTGTCTTCACTGCATTGTCTGGCAGGTCTAAGGAGCTGTCCTCATGGCCAGTCATCTGCTTCAGCCACAGAAGTTAGCTAGAATGGCCTTGGATGAACCAACACTAGCACTTCCACAGCAACATCATTTGTAGAGGTGTTTACACCTAGGAGCATGTGCCCCCATAATTGTGGCCATCATCATGCAGGCACTTCCTCCAGCCAGTGTCAGACAAGGGCAGCTGGCATGTCAGCATCTAGCCAAGGTTATGGTATAACCAGTGCAACTCCTGGGAGGCAGCTCACATGAGATGGGAAACTGAACCCTCTGTCATGTATGCTCTTGACCTGCCAGGAGGGCAAACTGCAGTGCTACAGAAATTGCTAAAGCTGTGTCCCTGCAGATACACACAAATGTCACTACAGCCCCTGGAATATCCCACATTGACTAGCCCTGGCCCTTCTCCACATTAACCTTTGATAACACTTCTTGCACAACCCATAAAAGCACTTTTTGTTTCGGAACACCACCACTCACACACTTCCCTGTGATAGACATGCACTCATGGACTTTCTTGTACACCTGTGCAAATGATAAGTTTTCCCTGCCCTTTGTACATTGATACTTGGATTGCCTATACCTAATGCACAGTGTGGCTAGCCCATGTATGAATAAGCACAGCCTGTTGTTTTGGTATACATGTCTTTTATTGCATTGTACCTACCTTGGCTTTCTAATGATACTAAACTACTCATCAAGTAAAGGGATAGAGCCAAGGCACTATACCAATCCAACAAAAACAAAGACAATTTGATCTCTTATAGGTTCATAGGTAGGTACTAGGCTATCAGCCCTGGGGCCTATACAAGCCCAGCCAAAAAGGTACATTGGATTTTGCCACCCAAGAAAATTATTTTCCTGTGTCATTGTCGAGCAGAGCCACAGAGGTGATCCCTGGGGTGAATTTCCTATTTCCCATCCAATCAACAAGATTTTTCTGGAAGAGTGCTAATGAGGAGCTTTGTTTGATATAGATAGGTAGTTTATTCCAGAGTATGGGAAGTCTCTGGGACAGGAATCTATCCCTCTGTCATGTTCTGTTTATTGTGGTGACAAGGTTTAGGTCCCTAGAGCGTGTAGCTCGGAGGGATTGGGATTTCTTTAAGTGGAGCATGTCCAACAGCTCTGGATATGACACAGCTTTGTATGTTAGGCAGAGATCACCTCTGAGTAGGTGATATGTGACGGAGTAAAGCTGGTGTTTTTTGAGATGGTCTGTGTAGGGCATCTGTTTGAGGCCAGTAATCCTCTTTGTTAGGTATTTCTGTGGCCTTTCCAGTTGTTGTAGATGTCTTGTGAGATGCATACCAAAAGGGGCATTGTACTCAGCGTTGTTATCAACAATTAAGAAATCAAACTTAGAAAAGAATAAATAATGACAAAGAATATTACTTCCAAACCAGTCTGCAAAAGTTCAAACACAACCTGCAAAAGTTTTAGCACACTTTAAACCACCTCTTAAACCCTGGTAAACCCCCCACCTCTACCCCTTCCATATCCAACACTGCCGAATCCTTATCATCTCAATTAAACTCCCACTTCATTAACTCTATCACCTCCCTCCTGGAAAACCACCTAAATCTTCAACTGTCAGTCCCCACCCCCTCCACTATAACTACTAACCATTTCTCATTTAAACCTGTTCAAACTTCTTACATAAACAAGCTCCTATCCAAACTAAAACCCTGCTGCCTTGTAGCCAACCAACTGCCCAGTGAATTCTTAAAACTAGCAGCCCCATCCATTGCCTACCCTACCTCTATCCTTATTAATTGCTCTATCTCTGAACAGTATGTACCTCACCTCTGGAAAATCTCTCACATCATTCCCCTTCACAAAGGTGGCCCATCTACAGATATGTCCAGCTACCGCCCCATTGCCATCCTCCAACCCATAGCTAAAATCCTAGATAAATGTATTCACCAACAACTCCTACATCACCTAGCAACTAACAACCTTCTATCCCACACCCAGTATGGATTCAGACGTAAACATAGTCCTAACACAGCCCTAATAGCTTTTACTGACTCTGTTCATCACCTCAAAAATAAGAGACTACTAGTCTCAGCTATTTTTCTGGATATTTCAAAAACATTTGACACTGTTTCTCACCAACTCCTACTTAACAAACTTTCCACTTACAATCTCAGTTCATCATCTCTTGCCTGGTGTCATAGCTACTTATCAAACCATACACAGGTTACCAATTGGGATGCCAATCTTTCTCCTCTACTGCCAGTATCCACTGGAGTACCCCAAGGGTCCATACTTGGACCCCTTTTCTTTATTATATTTACCAACAGCCTAAATTCAGCAACCCAACTTGCTACTATCATAAAATACACAGATGACACATCACTTATCTGTGCTGCCCCTACCCACCAAGAACTGCAAGAAAAGACACAAAAATCACTACAGGAAATCAAAACTTACTTATCTAACCACCAACTCATTCTAAACCCAAATAAGTCTAAATTAATGGTTTACACAAATAAAGCGTCCAAGCCCCACTCTCCAACTCTGTCTATTCACTCAGCCAATGGGGCCAAGATTGAGCTTACAAATCATACCAAACTCCTAGGTGTAACAATAGATGACAGGCTAAAGTTTTGACATTCATATGTCACTAACAATCAAAAAAGTCCATGCCAAACTTGGATCTCTTTACCATGCCAAACCTTTCCTTACACACCAACCCAGGCTTGCCACAGCACATCTCAACTTCTATCTACCCTTCTCAACTGTTCGCACATCTTCACAAATGTACACAGGGCTGACCTTAATAACTTAGATTCCTGCTATAATAAAATAGCAAAGTTTGCCAGCAACCCTCCTCACAAAGCTCATCATTGTTCGGTTCTTCAGCAACTTAACTGGCTTGAACTTCCCAACCTGTTAACATTAAACCAACTTACCTTTACCCACAAAATCATTCACAACCCCAGTTACTGCCCTGCACTCTCCACCTTGGTCTGACCTCATGTCAATACCTGGTCCCTCAGGTCTTCAGACAGACTATTACTAAAAATAGCATAGTCTCACAACTACCATGGTGACTCTCTCCATGATAATAAAATTGCCAGGACCTGGAATGCTCTCCCTCAACACACTCAAAATATTCCCAACTATACTGCCTTTAAAAAAAAACAAAGGAATATCTCAAAAATACCTGGCTTTGTCCCTGTAGCTCTTCAAAATAGGCTTCTTCTTCGTAGTTTTTCTCAACTAGTCTCAGCACCCTTAAGCAGCACCACTGCTCCATCCAAGCTCTTTTAAACTTTTGGTACAAGCACTGTTAGCTTAAGCCATATAATTGTGTCAAGCATTCTCTGTATTATGCCATTGTATATTCACTAAACATTTCTTTTTGTTATTAGTCAATTTTTGCTGACATATATTCTTGGATGTTTATATTTTAATCTCTGGAAATGTTAATTGCTCGGTTATACATAGATCAGTACTTTTTATTCTCTATGTTTTGTGCTGTCAATATAACAGTTATTTTAGTTACTAATGTATATTTCTTGATCTTACTAATTGTACTTTGCATTACTATTTTTATTTTATTTAAATAATAATTTATTATCAACTTTATAATTGACAATCTTAGAATTCTGCTGGTTATGAAATGTTCCACATTTATATTTATCTATAGCACTTTGTTATTACATGATGTACATGATCAGTATGAATATCTAGATAAGAATGTTACCTCAGACTTCCTTGACACCACAAAACTTATTGGTCCATACATTATTTTATTATTATTTTATGCATATTCACTTATTTATTTTTATTTACATATATACAAATTTATTTACCTATTTGATTCATTATATTATATATATATTTATTGTTAAAATGTAATTTTAAAATGTTGAAATATTGAATATTTACACATACTAAAAATTTCTTAATTTTTTAATACTCTAATATTTTAAATATTTAAATATTTACAATACAAATAATCACCACATGACAAATGTTGTTTCATGAAAGGGTTTGAAAAAAGACAAATATATATCGTATACAACGCTATACATGAAGTAGATATATATTTAAGTGAACCTCAGATGATTTTGAATGTATTTAAACATATGCATGATTTACTGTATTCAGTGCTTCTTTTCCGTTTGCAGTTTGTTGTGTGGCTTTAAAAACCTTTTATAGAAAATGATCAGTTTTAATTATCAGCTAATTGTTTAACTAATTAAACACACCTATTAAGCTATGCCTCCCTATAAATATGCTGACTGTTTTTAGTTGTACATTGTCTGAAGTTGTCTTTTCTTTTCGAATAAATTACTTTATGTAACGTGGAGAGTCAGAAGTTTTTGTTCTTTATTTATTTTTATTTTTATTTTAGTCTTTGAGGAGCTTTTCTCCCTAGGTCTCCACTGCAAACAGGCTTCTGGCACAGTCGGACACAACCCGGTTGACAAATGTAAATAAAATAAAATAAATAAACAAATAAAACCTGCTTAACTCTTGTACAATTGTGTTGTAAAGCTATGTAGAAACTGTTGTCCTTTTGCGAGTTCAACAGCACACTATGCCCACCTTCATCTGGCATGGTCACCCCCCCTGATGGCTCTTCCTGTGATTACTCACCTGTCTCAGGTACCACTGACTGTGCTGCTGGGAAATGATGCTCTTGCAAGACTAAGTCCTAATTATAATATTTTATTTTATTTATTTTACATTTGTTGACCAGGATTGTCTGACTGAGCTGAGTAGCCCTTTTTCAGTGGAGGCCAGGGAAGAAAAGCTCCACAGATATTACAGTGAAAGTTTACATAAACAATAAACAAGAAAGGCTTCAAAAATTTTGCAGTAAAAGTTTACAAGTAAGCAATATAACAATGTCAGTGCAATTCTGACAATACAGCAAAGGAGAAAGATTCATATTATCAGTTGCTGAATATGTAAATATATAATATTATGTAACATAGCACACTAAGTCTATAGTTTGGCACATATGGTGGGGTCATACTGCAGGGTACCATCAGATGTCTCCAGACAATGAAAACATGACTTCCACACCCAAATACATGCTCTAAAATGTATCTGGTTTGTGATAGTGCATTGCTTTACCCCTGGTCAGTTTGATTGTGAGATTTTGTATGGGTTTCATGAGCCAGGGTTTTACAGCATAACTGGCATCACCAACAAAATGCTCCTATTGGATGTTGATTCTCACAAGCCATAGATAAAAATCATGTATGTCATATGTAGGAGCCATGAAAACTCCTAGGTGACCTGCATACACACACATTGTAGATGATACCCTATGGCTGTGCAATACAGACCACCTAGAATTTTACAGAGTGGTACCTTTTGTGGTTCATGTACCTCCTGTCCAATTCACCAGATGAGGCTTTTATTTCAATATGAATACAGTCTATGACCCCAAAGAAACTCAGGGAAATGGGCTGTAGCATAGAACTCTTGTATGCTGTTGGTACGTGGGAACTACATATCCTCCCCAAATGCTGAAGCACAGCATCAAGGAAGTGATGGAGTGTTCTTCAGACAGAGGTCTGAGATGCCAACACTGTTCCCCCTTTATGTCACTGAAAGGTCCCTGCTGTTAGTATATTTAAAGCCACAAATACCTTAGTACCCAGTGGAACAGATCCTCCCCAAATCGCATTGGACTGCAGATGAGATCAACACATTTGCATAATTTGTTGTATAGTGTCCACATGATACTGGTTCATAATGTCAGTGGTGTGGAGGGCAAGAAATGTTAAGCAGGGAAAGATGACTTGGCACCTCCATGGTCACCACGGTACACCAATAGCAAAGCAGATGCAATGACAGCTTCCTGTAAGATACACATTTATCATGGCTGCTGCAACTCCAAGAATAATAGTGTAATGTACTTCATCTAAACATGGGAATGTGACTGAATTCAAACCTAAAGAGAGCATATCACTACTGTTTATAATTTCGATATTTTTGAAATACTCCAACATCTTGTTTTGCCTCATTATCATACACATTACTTCATAATGCAGTCGTTAGCGTATAACAGGGCTGATCACATTATTTGTCCTCTCTATCTATCTATCTATCTATCTATCTATCTATCTATCTATCTATCTATCTATCTATCTATCTATCTATATATCTATCTATCTATATATTGATCCACCTAGCTCTTTATATATATATAAATATATATATATATATATATATATATATATATATATATATATATATATATATATATATAAATATATATATATATATATATATATATATTTTTTTTTTTTTTTAATTGGGTGCCTACACTGATCTGAAGAACCATTTAAGGCATGCCCTGGGCCAAAAATGTCAAAGTACAAAACCACACACACAAAAAAATAAATAAATAAAAAGTATAAATGCAAAAATAAAAAAATATACATTTCAAAATCAGTTTGGATGATGATTATGTCTTTCCAGACATAAAAATACTATTGACAGTGAAAGAAAAATGCCCAGTTTACAATAAAATTAAATACAAATACATGTATCATAAATCTATCTATTTAGCTATATATATATATATATATATATATATATATTTTTTTTTTGTGTGTGTGTGTGTGTATGTGCGTGTGTATATACATATATATATATATATATATATATATATATATATATATATACATACATACACAATGACACACACACACACACACACACACACACACACACACACACACACACACACACACACACACACACTCACACACATGTGTGTGTGTCTGTGCATGTATATGGGTCTACTTCTAAATTTCGAACTGTTACAAGTTCAAATTTCTTATGGTCGAGACCATAAGATCATACTTGTGAAAGACTGAAATTTAAATTTAAAAAAAAGAAATAAAATCAAAATTAATTTGTTTAATGTTACTGCAGGGGAGCAAGCCCCCCTGCACTCCCCCACACCCCTTGTTAATTAAATATACCAACTCCAAAATTGCACTACAGTGAGGCAAATGGTAAATATACCATTCCATGCGGTACAGTGATCTCCATTTAAACAGTTCGAAGTTTCACAAGTTTGATCTTATTGTCTCCACTATAAGAAATTGGAACTTGTGAAAGTTCAAAATTTAGAAGTAGTCCCATATATATATATATATATATATATATATATATATATATATATATATATAGACATGGACATATGTGTGTGTGCATGGGTGCATGTGTCTAGGTGTATAAGACATCCTGTATTATATTACTAGAACTGAAATAGGAGGGCACATTAAGATATTGCCAACAGCAGGATAGAGACTTGATTACAGAAAGGAGACAGATGTGGGAAACAGTGGAATTTATTTATTTATTTATTGACATTTACTGATGGGTTAGTCTGATTTGTTTTTCTGAACCCATTTTTAGTGGATTGCTGGGAAGAAAACTCCAATAACCATACTGTGTCTCCAGTACATTGGAGCCAGGGAAAAGGAGATGTAAGTAACGTGAAATGTCCTATTATAGACATGCAGTGAGTGAACAAGTGGATTTTCAGCTGTTTTCCTGATATAGTAAGTTAAGGACTTGAAGTTCATGATTTTTTTTTATTGGGGACAATAGAGTTTTTAAGAAGTTTGTAAGTGAGGGTATTCAGCAGGAAGGACCCCTACGATTATAGGGCGACAATAGCTTTTTTAATTGAATGAAACAGTGCTCCTATCCTGAGATGAGTATTTCATAAAATTCAGTTTTCTTCTTTTTGAAATATGTGAGCATTTTCAGGGGAATGTAAGGAAAGCATGAATAAGACATATTCTAATCCATGGTAGGTTTGTAGGTTCATAGGTAAATACTCAACTAGCTTCCCTTGTGGGCTATTTTAACCCTAGACAATTATTTTTTAGTCAAATTAACCTATCCCATTTGATTATAGATTGACCTTAGCCATCTCATAGTCAATAATTATATATTACCCCTAATGAGAATAACCTGGATCATACCGTAGATAATTTGAGGGGACCCATGCATGGGTCAAAGCATTTAGGAACTGCATCTGTTCATTAGTAGTACATGGGGCAGTTTGGAGGTAAATATTATGTTTTCCCATCCATAAATCCACGTTTTGCTTGTATATGGACAGGGATGAACCTTGTTGTAAGTGGATGAAGAGTCTGTTCCAGAGCAGTAGTATCCTCTGTGAGAAACAACTATCCCTCCAAACTGTTCTGTTGATGTTGCAGAAGTGGTTTAGATCCCAAGTTCTTCCAAGTATTTCTGATGCCATTTGACTTGCTTAGCAGTCTGCAGAATACCAGGAATTTAGACAGGGCTTTGAGTCAGTCCATGTAGTTTAGGCCTTGTTGAGTGGCATTCGAAAGACATGTGTGAATGGGCATGCCTTCGTTGAAGGTTGGGCGTCGAGCTGGCACCTCAGCACTGTAAAAATCTGCTGCCAATCGTTAGCAGACCGGAGTTCCGCTGTGGTGACCCCTAACCGAGAAAAGAGAAAGAAGAACAACAATCCTATTAGTAAGCTACGTCAGTGGTTGTTGCATCTAACATGTCAAAGTAGGGCATTATACTGAATGATTGCCCAAAATCACTCTGCTTCTTTGGTTAGAAGGTGGGAAATGTTGTATGCTACCTTTAGCTGCTTTAGCACCTTTTGTCTCTGAATTTCATCAAGGGGAAGGAAAGAGACAGACTAATCTAGGTTGATACCAAGATATTTCTATTGCATTATGTTCAACAGTTGTTGTTGTTAAGGATCATGCATTGTAGAGGTAGTCCTGAAGCAAAATTTGTGGGTATATATATCTGTAACTATATTTATATTTATATAGCTATATCTATATATAAACCAAAGTTTAAATGGTCCCACAGACAAACCATTCAGCAAAAACTGCAAGAAAAACCTAGACAAGCTACAGTTTTCACTCTTTTACTTTAAACATCCTGTAGTTGAGGCCCATGGAATATTTTATTTGCAAATTACCTCTTAAGGACATTGAGTGTTTCAACTACATTTCTTCTGAATGTCCATGACTTTTTTACTTTTTATGTCTTAATGGTACATTCAGGCCAATAAAGCCAAACCCCACTAGCTGTGGGCATGCATGTTTCAGTCTTTTTATTGACCTCATCAGCACAGCATAAGTGGATAGTTTAGCTATTCTTCAGAAAGACAGGAGATACACCAATACAAATTGTACACACACACACATGTGCATATATACATATGGATCACATTCACATTGCCGAAAGTACAGCTCTCCGAACCTCATTTTGCTGAGACCATAACTCCGAATTTACACTTCTCTGAAATGGCAATTTGCCAAAACAGAAAACAGTTAAACCACATTAACTCATTTTCTCTAATTTTTGCAGGGGGGGCAAGCCCCCCACACCCTGCTAATTATATATACTAACTCCGAGATCACACTACAGTGACTATAGTATATTTGTTCATACATACTGCAGTGTGATCGCAAAGTGCCGTTGCGGAGAAGTGTAAATTCAGAGTTATGGTTTAGGCAAAATGTAGTTTGAAGAACTGTACTTTCGGCAATGTGAATGGGAACCATGCATATACGTGTGTGTGTGTGTGTGTGTGTGTGTGTGTGTGTGTGTGTGTGTGTGTGTGTGTGTGTGTGTGTGTGTGTGAGTGTTGTCTATCCAAAACAAATTGTTCAGCAAACCAAGGTGTGAGCGCTTTATGACTGTATAGCAAACATGCACTTCTGCCTTGGGTTATGACAAGAAGCTGCCACACTGAGAAAAGTTTCAAACTGAGTGGCTGAAAAGCAGAGGTCGGAGAGTTCTGATCAGTGGCTTCCCTGGATTCTTCACTCTTCAATTTTAGCCTATTGACTGGTAGTGTTACCTTGTAAACAGTGATCAGATCTTGGCTTATACTGT